>NW_007249882.1:99617-121543 GCF_000164805.1 Carlito syrichta | reverse complement strand
CAACCCCTCCCCCCCACCGGCAGTTTCTCACTACTGCCAGTCCTTTTCTTATAGTAAAGATGATCAAATTTTAAATAAAGATTTTAGGTATTCTTTATTTTCCTTCTCTTCAAAGGTTAAAAGTAAAATTTCTTTATCTCATTCTTCACTACCTTCTGCAGTGGGCTTCTGAGCATTGCTATTGTTTGTTGCTTTATTTTTATTTTTAGAGACAGAGTCTGGCTGTGTCACCCAGGCCTGAGTGCAGTGGTGCAATCATAGCTCAAACTAACTTCAAACTCCTGGCCTCAAGTGATTTTTCTTCCTCAGCCTCCTAAAGTACTGGGCTTACAGGTGTGAGCCACTGTGCCTGGCCCTGTTGGTTTCATTATGTTTTTGTTCCTGTTCAGAAGTTTCATCAATTTTTTGTTTTTGTTTTCTGTTTCTGTGTCCTGATTTCATCTTCACTCGATTCTTTTGGATTAGCTATTCACTAGAGTTTTTATGCTATTTCTTACGAACAGGACTTATAAGTTCCTTTACATTTATGACTCAAAAAAGCATAGCATAGATTTTTTTTGGGGGAAAAACATAAATATTTTCAATTGAATTATTTCACTCCAGTTTTCTTTTCTGAGATTTTTAGCCTTCCATGTGTGATTTTTAAGCTACTCTATTCCATAATCTACCCCATATCTATTGCTGTATAACAAATCACTTCTAAACCTAGCGACATATAAACAACAACAATTTTATTCTCCTTACAGAATTCAGATAGGGCAGGGTGTAGACATGTTATCTCTGCTCAGTGATGTTCAGGGACTCAGCTGGGAAGACTCAAATGCTAAGGGGTGACTTGAAAGGCTGCAAATGGAATCATCTGGAGGCTTTTTCACTCACATAGCTGGTGCCTGGGCTGGGATGACACAAAGGGACTTAGCTTAGCTGGCACTGTTGACCAGAGAACCTACATGTGGCTTCTCTCTGTAGCTTGAGCTTCCCACAGCATGGTGGCCAAGTTCCAAGAGGGAGAGCTTCACAAGAGTAAGTGTTCCCCAGAGACCTAAGCAAATGCTGTGTGGCCTTTTATGACCTAGTTTCAGAAGTCACATGACATCTCTTCTTCCATTCTCTGTTACAGAATCAGTAAACTGGGACCCAATGCCAAATTCATCTGCTATGTGTTTTTTAAAATAAGGTTTTAGTGGAACACAGCCATGTCCATTAATTTATGTACTGTCACACTACAGTTCACACGGTAATGACGAGTCAAATAGTTGCAATAGAGACCACATGTTCTGCAAAGTCTAAAGTGTTTACTATCTGGTTGTTTACAGAAATAGTTTGCTGAGCTCTGCTTTATTGGTTAAAGCAATCATAAGCCTGCTCAGTGCCAAGGGAAATAAACCCCACCCTTGATGACAAAGAAGGTGCAGCTATTAAAAAAAAATCACCACACTTCTTGTTTACCTGTCATATTTTGATCCTTGTTTGGTTTTTAATTTTTTAAGCTATTTAAAATAGCTCTTCTAACTATTTGGATGTATATTGAAGTTGCTTCTGTTAGAGAAAGTTAAAAAGTGGAAGTCAGCTATGTTATTTTAAGTTATATTCTTTTGAAACTTGCATAGGTCAGCTCCTGTGGGCAGACATTTGGGTGATAAGTCTTCCAAAGAAGGGTTGGAAAGGCTAGCTGGTGATCACAGATTAAAGGACAAAGACGTTTTGTTCCTAAAAAAACAAACAAAAAAGTAAATGGCAAACAATTGCCAAAACAGTTAAGCCTCATTTGGTCAAGTTTCAGGTTATATAAATCTTTACTTATTGATGAAAAAAAATTTTTTTTTAAATGCTATATTGGTACCATTTTAATTAAACCCCCAATTTCCTCATCTATAGAATGAAGGGGTTGGGTAGTCAGTGGTTCTCAACGATGGCTACATATTCCAGTCATGGGGAGCCCAGGCCCCTATCCTGATAATCAAATCAGAAACTCTGGTGGTGGGGCCATGACAGGTTTTTTAATTTCCTCAAATGATTTTAATACATAGCCAGAGCAGAGAAATATGTGGTTCAGTGATTGTAGGCTCTTCACAAATGGTAAAATTTTGTGGATGTGATTGTAAGGGGAATATGAAAAATGGGAAGTCTTCCTATATTTACTGCTTATGCTACTAAGAAAAATCATTTGGATTGAAAGTTTGTCTGTTCTAATATGCTAACCAGCATGGGTTCAATCTCATGGTCATTTGAATTAGCTAAATTAGTCAGAACCTAAGTAAAATGTTTTGGTTTTCACATGTCTTTTGACCTACAAATTATCTTGGTTGTTCCATACTATACATTTGCTCTGAAACAGACTTTGTATTTTGTTTGTTTGTTAATGAACATGCTAGTAAAACATCCTTTCCATATGATAATGACATATATCTGCAAATATGTATTAATGTAGTGTTTCTCAAACAAGTGTGCACATAAATCACTCGGGAGATCTTGTTAAAATGCAGATTCTTATTAAATAGGTTTGGGATGAGAATCTGGCCTGAGAGTCTGCATTTCTAACAAGCTGCTAAATGATGCCTAAGATATCCATCTATCCTCCATCCCCTACACCTTGAGTATTAAGGCATTAACCTACCAGACTTTAACTCAGAACTGCAAGTTAGTCTCAGTACTAACTGAGATAAAAACAGGGCCACAAGCCGGGCTCAGTGGCTCAGCCTGTAATCTCGTGCCTTTGGGAGGCTGAGGAGAGCGAATTGCCTGAGCCCGCGGGTTCGAGACCCATCTGGGCAGCAAGACCTCATCTCTACAATAAATCAAAAAATCAGCCGGGCGTGGTAGCGCATGCCTGTAATTCCGGCTACTCGGAAGGCTGAGATGGAAGGATCGCCGGAGCCCAGCAGGTCGAGGCTGCGGTGGCCGGGAGTGGCCACTGCACTCAGTCTGGGCGACAGAGTGAGACTCCAACTCAAAAAAAACAAAAAAAAAAAACAGGGCCACAGGAAAAACTAGGGAAGCTACAGTCATTTAAGAATTTTATGCTGTGCATAATGGCACCTCTTTTTTAGTTTTTAAGACATAACTCTTTGAGAAAAACAGACTTCCCATAGGTTTTCCCAATAATAATAATAATTTTTTTTTTTAGTTGGAATCTCACTCTGTCACCCAGGCTGGAGTGCAGTGACACACTGCTCACGGCCACTGCAGCCTTGACCTGCTGGACTCAGGCGATCCTTCTGCCTCAGTCTTCCAGGTAGCTGGAACCACAGGCACGTGCCACCACACTCAGCTAATTTTTAAATTTATTGTAGAGACGAGGTCTCGCTATGTTACTCAGGCTGGTCTTGAACTCCTGAGCTCAGGCAATCCTCTCACCTCTGCCTCCCAAAGTGCTGGGATTATAAGCTTGAGCCACCATGCCCAGCCCCAATACTTACTTTCTTCAGCTGCTGTGATGCTTATCTTCCAGAGAGTAGATCCCATGTGCTGGCCAATCCTGAAGGTAAATTTAGCAGCTGAGAGCCCATTTCATTAGAGACATACCTTTATTAGCCTGATGTAGTGAGAAAATGCACTGGCCTGGATGTTAGAAGATCTGGGTTCATATCTCCATCACCTTCTGACTGTGGGATCTTGAGCAGGGCACTTAACCTCGTTGAACCCCAGTCTTGTCTTTAAATCTAGGCTGGTAATCCCTGCATACCATACAGGGTGTTAAACAGAGCAAATAAGATAGCTGTGAAAGTGCTTGGTACATTACAAAATGACATATATGTAAGTCATTATGATTATTCTCTATAGAGTATTGACCATAGATCTGCGCGTGAGAACACTTTGGTTTTTGATGCTGTTAACTTTCTTTACCAGTAGAAGGAGCATTGATTAGAATTAGATGACAAATAAACCACCTGACATCTTTCTTTGTCTTAGAAGGGCTTGGGTTCAAAGAATAAAAAGATAGTCTTAAGAGTCAGGAAGAAAGAAAAAGAATCCTAGGGAGAGATGGTGAATTCAGACTTTGTTATTCATCATCTTGAATACTTGATCTCTGTCTCCTTTCCAATTCCATAATTAGCATTGGAGAGCATCAGTGATGTTGATGGATTGTGAATAAAAACCAATTTTGAATTAACAAATAGAAAAAATGACACAGGTTCCTCTGATCCTTTCACAAAACTCAGTTTAGAGGAATCGTTAATACCGTGTCTTTCCTTCATGTTCTAGAATACTTGCTGATAATTTACTATTACAGAGCAAATAAATAGGCTTGGCTTCCATTACAATACAGGAAAAAATATTAATAAAAAAACTAATTCAGCTTCTGTGGTTGGATCAAAAGTCTATTTGATGAGATAGTGAGTCCATAAATGACCTCAGGGTGATACTCTGCAAGTGGAAAATTGAGTTAAATCTATGTTAATAGCAATGGAGCTGTTTACTCTGAGCTCCAAGTAGCCATCTCTGCACTGGGGAACCTTAGGAAGGGCCTGGGAAGGAACCAAATATAAAGTAAATTCCAGGGATATTGACTGAAGCCAAAGCAAAACTAGTGCCAGACCAGTAAACTGAACCATATTGTACCAGTATATAGTTCTACCAAATAATTTAAGCAGAAAAGATAATGCATTTTATTGTGTTTATTTTGCCATCTTTTTTGTAGATTACCTGGTTAACGTAGGTTACCTTGGGCACAGTAGCCACAGAAAATCTAAGTGCTGCAGGAAACTTTCCTGTGGGTAAATAACATATATCTGTTTTATTAATTCACCTCAGATATTTTCATAAACACATTTCAGAGTCCCCAAAGCTCTGCTCTGGGTGGATATTAAGAAGGTTCTTTAATAGCTTTCTTGTAAGAACTTTCCTGGTGGTTGACTATCTGATTTTCCAAATTCAGCTTCCCACATAACTTGCTTCTTCTATATCTGATGTTGTTTCATGGGCAGAGTAGCCAGTGTTCTTTAATATGTGGCTGTCAACATCCTGACCCTGATGATCTCTCTTGTTTGCAGATAGTGGCACCTCTGTTGACCCATCCATACAGTGCAGACTGATACTCTGTGAAACCCATATCTTGATGACCATTGCAGACAGTATGATGAATACCATGCACCTTTTAGGATAAGAACTTCTTGTTAAACCTAGGACAAAAGCTAGAGCACCATACACTAATCCACTGAGAAAACTTGAAACTTCTAATATAAAATATTAGGCATATAGTGTGATTATTTACCTGCCCCTTTCAGAGTATTGAATCTAGAACATGTATGCAGTTATTTCCTTACTAATGTTAGTTTTTTGGGTTTTGTTTTTTTGTTTTTTTTGAGTCAGAGTCTCACTTTTTTGCCCAGGCTGGAGTGCGGGGGCACACTCATGGCCACTGCAACCTCAACCTGCTGGACTCACGTGATCCTTCCACCTTAGCCTTCCAAGTAGCTGTAACTACAGGTGTGCGCTACCACAGCCCGCTAATTTTTTGATTTATTGTAGAGACAAGGTCTCGCCAAGTTGCCCATGCTAGTCTTGAACTCATGGGATCAGTCATTTCTCTCATCTCCACCTCCCAAAGTGCTGGGATTACAAGTGTGAGCCACCATACCTGGCACCAGTGTTAATTTTTTTTTTTTTTGAGTCGGAGTCTCACTCTGTCGTCCAGACTGGAGTGCAGTGGCTGTTCCCGGCCACCGCAGCCTCGATCTGCTGGGCTCCTGCGATCCTTCCGCGTCAGCCTTCCGAGTAGCCGGAATTACAGGCACGCGCTACCATGCCCGGCTAATTTTTTAGATTTATTGTAGAGATGATGTCTCGCCTGCCCAGGCAGGTCTCGAACCCGCGGGCTCAGGCAATCCACTCACCTCAGCCTCCCAAAGGCGCGGGATTACAGGCTGAGCCACCGAGCCCGGCTCCAGTGTTAATTTTAATAAGCACTTTGATCCTTTGAGGAAAACCAAAGTAAAAGCATGAGAACCCCAGAGGAATTCCCAATTAAATTTCTAGAACATAAGTACCTTAATGATGGTGTTCTTTTAGTCTAGTCTAATTTATCCCTGGGAACATTGACTAAATATGCATAATTAATTATTCCCAAAGTTAATTCTCTAATGTTCTAGTATATTTCAGAAGCTACCATCATAAGGATGTTAAAGGATTTCTTTAATATCCTTGTACTGCCATCCAGTCCTAATCTTGGGGGAGGCAGGGGAGTGCTGGTTGAGGGTGGTTCAGAGATCTCTTAAACTTTTGGGGTAGACCGAGGAGATTAGCCTTTGATCAAGAGGTTCTTTTTGGTTCTGTTTAACTACTAAGGAGAATTCCAGTGGGACAGTATTATTCTAGGTTACCTGAACATTTCTTTTTCATTTAAAGAATTCCAGAACATTCTGTTTGGAGCTTAATCGAAGCAAAAGCAGACTTTTCTTGGGGTAACTGCAGGCTAGAATAATTTCACCCCTCTCCACTTCTGTCATTGTGTAATCTCTTGAAGCTTCTCTGAGGTTTAAATGTGTGTTACTCAAGGAACTTGTATTCCCCAGGGATGCGAAAAGATACAGATCCTGTTATAGCAGTGCTTATCTGATACAAATAATATTTCTTTAATCCTGTCAGTTAAAACAAGCTTCACTATGTACCATTCATGAGACCATTATTCCCATTGTCTAAAATAAAATTTCATTCTTGTTTAATATGCTAACACTAGGAATGATATGAAAAGACCTAGATACGGTTGTAGGAAACACTTCAAGAAAATATATTAGAATAATATCTTTTAAAGCTTATAAAACAAAGTTTATCATTTTTTCCTCCTCTAATGTTTATTGAGCTCAATCCCAATGTATTTTTTGAAGTTACCCCAGATGTTATAGTGGGTGGCAGAGTATTCCCACTAGCCAGGAACTTGAGCATAACAAACCTGTCCCGATCACACTGACCTTGCAGATGGACTTCTCTTGATTACTGAGCCCTTATCTTATCAAAACTGATCTGCCCAGGAGTGAAAGAGTCCAAATTCAGGATAAAAAGTCGGCAAATGGTAAAATGATGTAGTAACTCCCTGCGTTCTACTTCATATTTGTATCCCGTTGTGGTAAGAATGTTCTTTCTTAACACACCCCCTCTGATATTTTACCATATCTATATGCTTACTATATTTTAGCTACTGACATTTTACCATATTTACCATTTAGGTTGAGTCCTCTCTTTCTCATTATTCCTAGACTAATCTTTTTTGTCAGATAATACAGCCAAGCATTGGCCTGAATTCTACTACTTTTTCTCAACTTTCCCTGTATCAGGTATTGCAGAGTTTTCTAGCTGAGTTATTTATAAGCCCATAGAATCTTTTTTTTTTTTTTTCTTTTGAGTTGGAGTCTCACTGTCGCCCAGACTGGAGTGAAGTGGCCGCTCCCGGCCACCGCAGCCTCGAACTGCTGGGCTCCAGCGATCCTTCTGCCTCGGCCTTCCAGGTAGCTGGAATTACAGGCGCGCGCTACCACGCCCGGCTGATTTTTTGATTTATTGTAGAGATGAGGTCTCGCTGCCCAGGCGGGTCTCGAACCCGCGGGCTCAGGCAATCCACTCACCTCAGCCTCCCAAAGGTGCGGGATTACAGGCTGAGCCACCGAGCCTGGCTCCATAGAATCTTAATAGCTTTCAGAAAATGTTCACTAAAAGCAATTTCTTTTTTTTGTTTTTTTAGTTGAAGTCTCACTCTGTTGCCCAGGCTGAAGTGCAGTGGCATGCTCATGGCCACCCCAGCATCGACCTGTTGGGCTCAGGCAATCCTTCCACCTCAGCCTTCCAAGTAGCCAGAACTATAGGCACACGCTATCACACCCAGCTAATTTTTTAGTTATTGTAGGGATGAGGTCTCACCAAGTTGCCTGGGCCGGTCTCAAACCTGTGGGCTCAGGCAATCCACTTGCCTCGGCCTCCAAAGTGCTGAGATTACAAACTAAACCACCGAGCCTGGCCCACAAAAGTAATTGCTGACACTAGCAATAGGGAGGCACAGAACCTCCTGGAAGCTGCTACCAATGTAGCATCAACTCTATCCTACAGTAGCTGAGATGCTGGGGATTAACTTTCTCTGAATAAGTATGTAGTCTATCAGCAACTGTCTCAATATAAGAATAAACATCTTTCACAGGAATGTAGTGGTTCATACCTGTAATCCCAGCACTTTGGGAGGTTGAGGCAGGAGGATTGTGTGAGCCCAAGAGTTCAAGACCAGCCTGGGCAGCATAGTAAGACCTCATCTCTACAAAAAAAAATTAAAATAAAAATTAGCCAGGCATGGTGGCTCGTGCCTGTAGTCCCAGCTACCCAGGAGTCTGAAGCAGAAGGATTGCCTGGGAGGTTGAGGCTGTAGTGAGCTGTGATCATGCCACTGCACTCTAGCCTGGGTAACAAAGTGAGACCCAGATTCAAAACAAACAGACAAAAGGAATAAACATCTCTCTGGAATAGAAGAATGAGCAGGAAATAAATAACAGTACTGTTATTCATTTCAATGCCAGCCCATGTTAAGAGTAAAATATACTGAGGTGAGTGAATTCCTGAGCCCGCGGGTTCGAGACCCGCCTGGGCGGCGAGACTTCATCTCTACAGGCGTAGTGCACGCCTGTAGTTCTAGCTACTTGGAAGGCTGAGGCGTAAGGATCGCCGGAGCTCAGCAGGTCGAGGCTGCGGTGGCCGGGAGTGGCCACTGCACTCCAGTCTGGGTGACAGAGTGAGACTCCAACTCAAAAAAAAGGAGAGTAAAATATAGAAGAGAATTATATAATCCCCTCCAATGTAGCATGGAAACCGACATAGGATTGTTTAGAAATGAAGACAAATCTTAGAATTTCCTTCTGCCTTGATATTTCTGAAGCCTATGTTGTTAAAATTAGCTTTCTTGGTCTCTTTTTTCACTACTGTTATTGCTTCCTCATTAACATAGTTTGTTTGAAAGGGTCTTGGATAGTCCATAAAAAGTCTGACACTGGGGAGAAGGAAGACGGCAGCTAAACCAAACTATGCGAGCCCCAGTGTGAGTGAGTGAGTGTATGGAAAATTTTGTATACATGTCGGTCAGTAAGTGGGCATGTGAGTGGCTGACTGAGTGGGGGCTTGGGAGCAAGTGGCCAGGGCTCTCCTGGTGAAGCAGCTGGTGCTGCAGCTGCTTGGCTACGATCCTGGTGATTCCCAGGATGCAGAAGCTGAGCACCACTTTTTTTCCTTTTTTTTTGTTATCAAAAAAACCTTTCATGGGAAGAAGTCGCTGGGAGAGACTAACTAAGTGGAGGCTCATGAGCAAGTGGCCAGTGCTCTCCTGGTGAAGCAGTAGGTGCTGCAGCTGCTCTGCTTGGTCCTTAGTGCTTCCCGGGTTGCAGAAGCAAAGCCCTATTAAAAAAAAAACTGACAAAAATCTTCTGCGGAAGTTGCAGGGAGACACTACCAGCTCCAGGCTCAGTTTTACCACTGCAGTGGAAGAGACTGCCAGCTCCAGGTTCTACCTCACTACTGCAGCACCTGGCTGGACACTGGCAGCAAGGGCTGTGGAGGGAGCCCAGAGGCAAAGCCACACTAGAGAAGACAAAAGAGGCACCCTGCCACCATCTTGAAAACGGGGCAGGAAAGTGCCCCAGCTTGCTCACCATGGAGTAACAGACCCAATTTCTGTGACTGGCAGATCAACTACTCAGGGGTTGATTGTGACCCAGAGGGAATATCCTGAAAGCACAAACTCCAGAGGGACAGGATGAGTTCTGAGTCTCAGGTCCCACCCCTTACCCTGATTCAGCCATGGGACAAAGGATGTGGTCAGAAAAGGACGAGGAAGACCTCTAAGGAAATCAGTGTTGTGTCTGGGGCTGACCCAACCCACTCCTCCCCAACAATCCTTTGAATGTCAGACCCACATGGCTGGGGAATGACTGAGAGGGACAAACCCAGGTGGAACCTGGACATCAGCTGCAATAGGAAGACTCCTTTCCAGGATAGACCTGACTGGGCACCCCCTGCCAGTACCTGGGGAGGAGACAATCCCACAACTCCCACCAGAGGGGATCCCCCTGACCATACGAGAGTGGGAGGGGAAGACTGCAACACCCCCACCCATACCCCACTGCCCCTTCTCCTTCCCTGGTCCAGAAACTGGGGAGATAGTGAATGAGGCAGAACTTCTGCAGGAGATGGCAGAGAAGCAGATCAGAGGAATAATTACAGAGCCTGCCACAAGAGGACAGGTTTTTATTTTTATATACTTATTTATTGGTCTGTTTGTTAGTTTTTCTAATTTTTTCATATTTTTCCTTTGCATGAATGTGTATATGAGGGTTCGATCTGCATCCCTCTTTTTTCCTCTCCTTTTTTTTTTATTTTCTGTTTATATGTGTATGTGAATGATTGAGTGTTCATCTTTCAGTTTTTTTTATTTTTTGGTTTGTTTTTGCTCCTTTATTCTTCTCTTTTTTTAGTTTACTGTGTGAGGGTTCAATCTGAATTCCTTTCTTTTCTTCTTTCTTTCTCTTTTTCTTCTCCTTTCATTTTGTGCTGGGCATTTGTGTGTGTGTTTGGTTTTCCTGTGTTTTTTTTTTTTTTTTTTGCTTTGTTTTGCTTTTTTGTTATTCCGGTTTGTTTTGGTGTGTGTGTGTGTGTGTGTGTGTGTGTGTGTGTGTGTGTGTGTAATTGTTTTTGCTTTAGTTTCTGCTGGTTTTTCTTTCATTTTTTATTTTAAAAAATTTTGTCCATCTTATTTCATTCTACTCTTTTCTGTTCTCCTAATTACTATTACTGTATCTTGGACTCAGGGTGTACACACACATACCCATTGCGCCATCATATATGGTGGTGGTGAGGAGTGGGTCTTAGGGAACCCATACCACAAGCAGGGAACATTGTGATTTGTAAGTAGTTTCTGAATCCTAGTTCCCCATACTCCATCTTATTAGACTCTTAAAACTACAAGAGATAGCAAAGCTTCCTACCCACAGTCCTGTTTCAAAATAGAACAAATCCAGAGCCTGAATCAGGGAAGAATAGAGTACTGAGCAAACATCAGATATGAAAGCCTCTCCCACTGCCACTGAATAACAGAACTAAAGAGGCAAGAAAGAGATGTCACAGATAAGGAAAAACCAGTGGAAGACCACAGGTAATTGCCAGGTAACAAAGAGAAAATACCTGAAAAATTAGACCTCAGAGCCCAAACAATGGAAGTCACCAATGACTGGTCCCAGAATACAACAGGGATTAGGGAATGGAGGAAAAAGTGAATAAGACTCAAGAAAGACATGATGCAACACTGAAAGAACTTGTAACAGAGATTTTGGCCATAAAAAATTTCATCTGGGAAAAAAAACAAGATGAAGAGCATGGAAAGCAGAATTAATCAAGCAGAAGAAAGAATCTCAGAACTTGAAGACAAGAACTTGAAATTAACCCAATCTGTAAAAAACATAGAACAAATACTCAGAAAGAAAGAACAAAGCCTACAAGAGATGTGCAATTATATCAAGAGGCCGAACCTACACCTGATTGGTATTCCAGAAGAAGAAAGAAAAATGGAAAATACCTTAGAACATGTATTCCAGTAGGTTACCCAAGAAAACTTTTCCCATCTCACCAGAGATGTGACCAGCCAAACAGATATACAGAGAACCCCCACAAGACATCAAATGAGAAGACCAACCCCTAGACACATAGTAATTCACCTGCACAAAGTAGGCACAAAGAAAAAATCCTACCTTCTGCCTCAACCTTCCAAGTAGCTGGAACTATAGGCGCACATTACCATACCTGGCTAATTTTTTGATTTATTGTAGAGATGAGGTCTTGCCAAGTTGCCCAGGCAGGTCTCGAATCCACAGGCTCAGGCAATCCACTCACCTCAACCTCCCAAAGTGCAGGATTACAGGCTGAGCCACCGAGCCTGGCTAGAAAAAATCCTAAAGGCAGCAAGAGAGAAAGAACAGACTACTTACCAGGGAAAACCAATCAGAATAGCAGCAGATTTATTGGCAGAAACACTGTGAGCTAGAAGGGACTGGAGCCAATATTCAAAGTCCTCAAAGATAAACAATTTCAACCAAGAATTTCTTATCTAGCCAAGCTCAGCTTCATCAGCAATGAAGAATTAAAATCTTTCCAGACATCCAATCCCTAAGAAATTTGTAGCTTCCAGACCAGCTCTACAGGAGACACTTAAAAAGGTATTAAGCACAGAAGAAAGAAAAAAAGAACAATCACACACTTCCCAAGAGAAAAGCAGAACACAGAATCAACAGAGAATATATCACAACAGCAAATTTGAAAATATACACATACATCAACCCTAAAGCTAAAAGAAAACAAAGAAAGAAAAAACTTTATAAAAACCTCATGACAGGGATAAACAATCACATTTCTTTTTTTTTTTTTTCTTTTTTTTTAATTAATCAGTATTTTTATTATAGTTTTGTGGGGTACAGTTAAGGATTAGGTGTACAATTACGTTTCATTCAGACACCCTGTTGATAAGAGGTGTTTTCCCAGCCCCAGACAGATATTTGCTACTGTTAATCCCCTCCCCCTCCCCCCCATAGTTTCCCAGTACCGTCAGTCATTTTGTTATAGTAACAATCACATTTCAATAATCATCCTGAATGTGAATGGACTAAATGCACCACTGAAAAGACACAGAATGACAAACTGGATAAAAAACTATGACCCAATAATTTGCGCATCCAGGAAACTCATCTCACCACAAGGGACTCACACAGACTCAAAGTTAGAGGATGGAAGACAAGTTTTCAGGCAAATGGATCACAAAAGAAGGCAGGAGTTGCAATCTTAATATCAGATAAAACAACCTTTAAGCTATCGAAAATTTAAAAAGATAAAAAGGACACTAAATAATGATAAAGCGTTCAATTCATCAACAAGAAATATTCAACCTAAACATACATATGCACCCAACACAGGAGGACCAGTATTTATAAAGCAACTGCTAAGTAAACTAAAAAAGGATATTGACTCTAACACTGTTATAGCTGGGGACTTAAATACCCCACCAACAACCCTAGATAGATCATTGAGAAAAAAATCAACAAAGAGACCCAGAATCTCAACTTGATGCATGACCAAATGGACTTAATAGATAGCTACAAAATATCCCACCCAACAACCACAGCACATACATTTTACTCATCACCACATGGAACATACTCCAAGATGGATCACATCCTCAGTCATAAATCAAGCATAAACAAATTCCATAAGGTTGAAATATTGCTATGCACCTTCTCAGACCACAGTGGAATAAAAATATCAACACCAACAAAATTTCCCCCAAATCTAAAAGGCATGGACACCAAACAGCATGATGCTGAATGACAAATGGGTCAACATTGAAATCAAAACAGATTAAAAGATTCCTGGAAACAAATGAAAATGAAAAAACATCTTACAAAAACCTCTGGGATGATGGGAAATTTATTTCTCTACAAACACATATCAAAAAAATGGAAAGATCATATGGCTGGGTGCGGGTGCTCAACCTGTAATCCCAGCAATTTGGGAGGTTGAGGCAAGAGGATTGCCTGAGTCCAGGGATTCGAGACCAGCCTGGGCAATTTGGTGAGACCTCATCACTACAATAAATCACAAAAAAACTTAGCTGGGTGTGGTGGTATGCATCTTTAGTTCCAGCTACTTGGAAGGCTGAGGTAGAAGGATTGCCTAAGTCCAGCAGGTTGAGGCTGCAGTGGTCATGAGTATGCCACTGCACTCTAGCCTGGGTGATAAGAGTGAGACTCCAATTCAAAAAAAAAAAAATGTAGTGGCTTAATGAGAAGAAAAGAACTCACATCAGATTGAAATACTTTCTAGGGCAACCCCCTTGGATCCCCTCCCACTGTGGGAGCTCTTCTGTCCTCTCAATAAATCCTGCTTTCTAAAAACCAACCAACCAACCAAACAAAACAAAATGGAAAGATCATAAGTTAACAGCCTAACAAATCACTTAAGGAACCTGGGAAGACAAGACCACCAAAACCCTAACTTTAGCAGAAGAATTCAGATCACCAAAGCAAAATCCCAAATATGGGACATAGAAGACAAAAATATCATGGAAAAGAATCCACAAAAAAAAGTAGCTGGTTCTTTGAAAGAATTAAGAAGATCGATGGATCCCTAGTCAGAATGATCAAGAAAAAGAGAGTAAAGCCCAAATAAACACAATCAGAATTACAAAAGATCAAATCACAACTGCCCCCGAAGAAATACAGAAGATTATCAGAGATTACTGTGCATACCTGTATGGAAACAAACTTAATAACCTAAATGAAATAGAGAACTTTCTAACATCACACAACCTCCCAAGGTTGAAACAAGAAAACATTGAGACACTAAATAGAACAATAACAACCCAGGAAATTGACTCCATCATTAGAAAACTACTTACAAAAAAAAAAAAAAAAAAAGTCCTGGACCAGTTGGCTTTCCAGCAGAATTCTACAAAACATACAAGGAAGAGCTGATACCAATCCTATTGAATGTATTCCAGGCAATTGAGAAAAATGAAATTCTCCCCAAATCATTTTACGAAGTTAAATCACTATGATACCCAAAGTGGGTAAAGCACCAACAAAAAAAGAGAACTATAGGCCAATATCCCTAATGAATATAGATGCAAAAATTCTCAACAAGACTCTAGCAAATCAGATCCAACAACACATCCCAAATATCATTCACCATGACCATCCCCCAGGATGCAGGGCTGGTTCAACAACCACAAGACCGTAAATGTAATTAAATACATCTACAGATGTAAAAACAAGAACCAAATGATTATATTATTAGTGCAGAAAAAGCTTTTGATAAAATCCAGCATCCCTCCTTGATAAAAACCCTCAAACACCTATGTACAGAAGGAACATACCTCAAAATAGTAAGCACCATCTACAATAAACTCACAGTCAGAATATTGCTAAACGAACAGAAACTGGAAACATTTCCCCTGAAAACTGTAACAAGACAAGGCTGCCCAATCTCACCCTCTTGTTCAACATTGTGTTGGAAGTCCTAGCTAGAGCAATTAGACAAGAGAAGGAAATGAGGGGTATCCAGACAGGAAAAGAGGAAGTTAAGATATCCCTCTATGCTGACAATGTGATCCTAAAGAATCTGTCAAAAACCTGCTTGCACTAATAAAGGACTTTGGCAAAGTTTTGGGGTACAAAATAAATGTGCAAAAGACAGTCACATTCTTATATACCAACAACAAGCAGGCAGAGAACCAAATAAAAAGCACAATCCCATTCATTATAGCCACAAATAAAATGAAATACCTTGGAATCTTCCTAACCAGAGCAGTGAAAGACTTTTACAATAAAAACTACACAACACTGCTCAGAGAAATCCAAGAAGACATAAACAAATGGAAAAATATTCCATGCTCATAGCGATAAAGAATCAACATTGTTGAGATTTTCGTCCTACCAAAGGCAATCTTACAGATTCAATGCAATACACATTAAATTACCAAAATCATTCTTCTCAGTCCTGGAAATGAAAATACAGAAATTCATATGGAAACATAAATGAACACAAATAGCCAAAGCAATCCTTAGCAAAAGAAACAAAGCAGGGGGTATCACACTTCCGGACTTCAAACTTTACTACAAGGCTACAATAATTAAAACAGACTGGTATTGGAACAAGAACTGGCGTAGGGACCAAAGGAACAGATGAGAGATTCCGGAAGCAAAACCTCAATTTCTCTACCAACTCATCTTTGACAAAACCTCTAACAACAACCACTGGGGAGAGGAGAACCTATTTAGTAGATAGTGCTTGGAAAACTGGCTAGTCACATGCAGAAGATTGAAACAGGACCACTACCTATCACCATACAAAAAAAACAACTGTATCTGGGCTCGGTGGCTCAGCCTGTAATCCCGCGCCTTTGGGAGGCTGAGGTGAGTGGATTGCCTGAGCCCACGGGCGAGACCTCATCTTTACAATAAATCAAAATTAGCTGGGCGTGGTAGCACGTACCTGTAGTTCCAGCTACTTGGAAGGCTGAGGCAGAAGGATCGCCGGAGCCCAGCAGGTCAAGGCTGCGGTGGCCAGGAGCGGCCACTGCACTCCAGTTTGAGCGACAGAGTGAGACTCCAATTCAAAAAAAAAAAAAAAAAAAAAAAGCAACTCTAAATGGATCAAAGACCTAAACGTAAAACCTCAAACTATAAGAATCTTAGAAAATGCAGGAGACACCCTTATGGAAATTGAACCTACAGCCAATTTCTGAACAAAACTCCAAGGGCCCATGCCATAAGAGATAAGATAGACAATGGGAGTAAACTGAAAAGCTTCTGCAAAGCAAAAAAAACCATCAAGACAGAGGGGAGACAGCCCACAGAATGGGAAAAATTATTTGCCAACTGTCTATCTGACAAAGGCCTAACGTCCAGGATCTACAAGGAACTCAAACGTGCCAAAGGAAACAAACAGCCCCATTAAGAAGTGGGCAAAAAACACGAATGGACACTTCTCAAAAGAGGGTATATGGGCAGCCAACAGACACATGAAAAAGTGCTCAGTCTCACTCATCATCAGAGAAATGCAAATCAAAACCACACTGAGATACCACCTGACCCCAATAAGAATGGCCGTCATTAATGAAACAAACAACAGATACTGGCAAGGATGCAGAGAAAAAGGAACACTTCTACACTGCTGCGGGGAATGCAAACTAGGGAACCTCTTTGGAAGACAATGTGGCTTTTCTTGAAAGAATTAGAAATTGACCTTCCGTATGACCCAGCAATCCCTCTACTGGGAATATACCCAGAGGAACTCAAGTGATTCTACCAAAAAGATACCTGCACACGCATGTTTATTGCAGCACTATTCCAAATAGCAAAAACATAGAACCAACCGTGTTGCCCATCGAAACTGGAAAGGATTAAAAATATGTGGTATATATATACGATGGAATATTATGCAGCCACAAAGGACAAACATATGGACTTCGCAGCAACTTGGATGGATTTAGAGTCTATCATACTCAGTGATCTATCACAGAAACAAAGAACAGAGTACCATATGCTCTCACTCATAAGCGAACCTTGAACAATTAGCATAATAAAATAAGAAAGGAATTGGTAGGAGTGAGAAACTGCCAGGGGAAGGAGGGGTGGGATTGGCAGTAGTGGAAAACTGCAGCGGAGAGGGGGGGCACACCTCATCAACAAGGGTACCTGCCTAATGATCATTTGTATACCTAACCCTGAATTGTACCCCACATCTTTAAAATAAATATATAGCCGGGCTCGGTGGCTCAGCCTGTAATCCCGCGCCTTTGGGAGGCTGAGGTGAGTGGATTGCCTGAGCCCACGGGTTCAAGACTTGCCTGGGCAGCGAGACCTCATCTCTACAATAAATCAAAAAATCAGCTGGGTGTGGCAGTGCATGCCTGTAATTCCGGCTACTCGGAAGGCTGAGCCGGAAGGATCACCGGAGCCCAGCAGGCGAGGCTGCGGTGGCCGGGAGCGGCCACTGCACTCCAGTCTGGGCGATAGAGTGAGACTCCAACTCAAAAAATAAATAAATAAATAAATAAATAAAATAGATAAAAAATAAAAATAAATAAAAAGAGGGTTGGATCACAATAAATAATAAATAAATAAATAAATATCAGTCTGAAGCTGATTAAGTACAAACACACAAGTTATAGTCAAGTCAAAAAAACTACCTGTACTTACAAATAATGAAGGATTTATGAGAGTCAAAAAGATGGAATCTCACAAATGCCAAACCAACTGTTTGATTTCACAGGCAAGATTGATGGCAACTGGTAAGTTAAATTTTAATTATATACACTAATTTTATTCTTCCATATTTTAGCAAAGTTTCTATAAAAACATTGACAAATTTGAATTTGAATTCTTTTTCTTGTTTCAGCCCCTTCTGAAGGTGCTAATGAGCTCTAAAATGTTTACAAGTAAGTAGAAGACAAAGAGAAAGAGGAAAAAAGAAGTGGCCACAGACCCGATAGCCAGTAGCCAGCCCTTTAGAATTAATAATACATTCCTTTCCTAGTCAATTCTCTGTACTCAGAGACTTAGGGATTTTATTGGTTCAGAAAGTATCATATAATAATTTTCAAATTCATAGGGTAAAGAAGGCCAGTTTCCCATGCCTGCCAATAAAGAATAGAGTAACTATTCTTATCTTTGACAGTTTCCCATCCCTTAATCTGTGTTTTTCTCAAGTTTTTTGCATGTAATTAGGGTGATAGGAAGGCCTTTGATGAGAAGAATGAAACTTCTCACATATATTTTCTTTTTTGGGTAAGAGAAGCTATCACCACATTTGTTCTTTCTGGGTTTGTCAATCTGTGCTCCAATGGGATCATGTTAGAAGACCCAAGTGAATATATGACAAACTCCCTAGTTCTCTTTTCTCCTGTTAAACCTCTGTAGCATTACAGACAATGTTAGAAACAGGTGTATGTAGTTAGGAAAAAAGTAAAGCCCTTAGTGAGAGATTTTTTTTTTTTTTTTTTTTGAGTTGGAGTCTCACTCTGTCGCCCAGACTGGAGTGCAGTGGCTGCTCCTGGCCAACCGCAGCCTTGGCCTGCTGGGCTCCGGCGATCCTTCCGCCTCAGTCTTCCAAATAGCCGGAATTACAGGCATGTGCTACCAAGCCCGGCTGATTTTTTGATTTATTGTAGAGATGAGGTCTCGCTGCCCAGGCGGGTCTCAAACCCGCGGGCTCAGGCAATCCACTCACCTCAGCCTCCCAAAGGCACGGGATTACAGGCTGAGCCACCGAGCCCGGCGAGATTTGTTTTTATAGAATGAAAAACATGAATACTAAATTTATAAAAATTAGTAAGAACCAGGGGAATAGAAATAGAAATAGTGTCAACTCCCTATATACTTGATAAGTAGATGAAGACACGATATGTAATAGGCATGGTGGCTTATGCTTGCTATCCCAGCTCTTTGGGAAGCTGAAGCAAGAGGACTGCTTGAGGCCAGGAGTTTGAGACCAGCTTGGGTAACAGAGTGGGATCCTGTCTCTCCAAAAAAATAAAAACTTAGCTGGGTGCGATGGCACACATCCTAACTACTTGAGAGACCCAGGCGAGAGGACCACTTGAGCCCAGGAATCTGAGATTTAGTGAGCTATGGTTGAACCACCGGCCTGGGCAACAGAGTGAGACTCTGTCTCAAAAGAAAAAAGAAAAAAAGAATATGCTTTGCTCTTCATGGAAAATTGTTTTAAGTTACAGAAGATTAACAATCATCAGAAGAAGATTAACAAGTGAGGAAGAGATAGGAGTTATATGTTCAGAAAGAATATATTGAAACAACAGGTTTGGACTTTTGCTATCTTATGATAGGTTTTGGCTTAGATTTGCAAAGCTGGCATTCCAGAAGTTGTTTCATTTTCACCTAGGTATTAATTAAGTTGTCCTAGGTGCCATTCTCATGGACAGTGGTTAACTAGGTCAAAAATTGCATGCTTTTAATTTTTTTTAAAAATAGTATTCTGCTAAAGAAGGTAGCAGAAATACTTCCTAGACTTACCCACAGCTGAAAACTTTATACACAATTAGAAGCTTCAAAGAATATGCATTTTAGGTTAATTAATTACATCTCACTATTTTGAACATGCTTATTCTGGTGTTATCTTGCTTACTTCATTTTATCCAAACCCTAAGAAGAACAAAATTTTCAAATTTACCCTGGATCTTTCTTGAATTTGGTCTTCTTAGGGCCTTTGTCACTGTTCTGGAATTTTCGGCAGCTTTGTCAAGTATCTAGTTTCTTTCACTGAGGCTTTAACAGCATTAGGCTGGTATCTGCTAAGCTTGAATAACCTTTAGCTACCCTTCCTAGTGCACGTGATTATGTCCGAGTCTCAGAATTGTTTTTCTTCCTCAGATGGAGAAGAAACAGAGGAAGAACACTCCTTGACTACCTTTATGATGATTAATTTTATGCATCAACTTGGCTAGGCTATGGTACACAGTTGTTTGGTCAAACAGCGGTCTAGATGTTGCTGTGAATGTATTTTTAAAACATGATTAACATTTCAATCAGTAAACTTTGGATAAAGCAGATTACCCTCCAAAATGTGGGTGGTCCTCATCCCTCCAGTTGCAGGCCTTAAGAATAAAGACTGAGGTTTCCTGAAGGAGAAGAAATTCTCCTGAAGACTGCAACATAGAAACTCTGCCTGAGTTTCCAGGGAGCCTGACCTGCCTTGCAGACTTTAAACTCAGGATCATATCTTCAAAGAAATTACAGAGGGAGTGATTTTTAAAAAGGTAAAGACATACCCCATTGTTTAAAGACTTGAACTCGAAATCCCCCCTGTAGCAGCAGTTTTTCCCCTTATCCTTATTTCTTAGGAATCCTCTGTGTCCCCAGAGGAGCTGAGTCAACTCTTTCTTTCTTCAATACAAGTGTTCCACAGCAGCTATGACAACTATGAATGCTGCAAAGAACTTTTTCAGAGGTAGATGTCCCCAGAGCAGCAGAGTTCCCTCTCAGCAAGTTATGGGGGAATGTTAATCATTTGAGAGTAGAGAAAAAAACAAACGTGTGAAAGTATTTGGAAGTGCATAAATGGAATGTGTAAAAATGAATGTATGTGTAAAAATGAATGTAATGTTCAGCCTTGCTTTTTTCCTTTCTTCTTTCTGCTGAAACCGGTTTGATTATTTGTTACCCAATTAGTAGAAGTCTTAGGTCTGAGTAGAAGTTTCCTTGTCTGTCAAAAGGGTGATTACAACTAAGTGATTTAAAGCTTGAGGCCAGGTTCAGTGGCTCAGCCTATAATCCCAGCACTTTGGGAGGTTGAAACAAGTGGATTGCCTGAGCTGGTAACGCACACCTGTAATTCTGGCTACTTGGAAAACTGAGGCGGAAGGATTGCTGGAGCCCAGCAGGTCGACACTGGGGTGGCTGTGAGTGTGCCACTGCACTTTAGCCTGGGTGATGGAGTGAGACTCCAACAAAGAAAGAAAGGAAGAAAGAAAGAAAGAAAGAAAAGGAAGGAAGGAAGGAAGGAAGGAGGAAGGAGGAAGGAAGGAAGGAAGGAAGGAAGGAAGGAAGGAAGGAAGGAAAGAAGGAAGGAAGGAAGGAAAGAAAGAAAGAAAAGGAAGGAAGGAAGGAGGAAGGAAGGAAGGAAGGAAGGAAGGAAGGAAAGAAGGAAGGAAGGAAGGAAAGAAAGAAAGAAAAGGAAGGAAGGAAAGAAGGAAAGAAAGAAAGAAAGAAAGAAGGAAAGAAAGAAAGAAGGAAAGAAGGAAAGAAAGAAAGAAGGAAAGAAAGAAAGAAGGAAAGAAAGAAAGAAGGAAAGAAAGAAAGTTTTCTCCCTGGAAACTCAGGCAGAGTTTCTATGTTGCAGTCTTGAGGAGAATTTCTTCTCCTTCAGGAAACCTCAGTCTTTATTCTTAAGGCCTGCAACTGGATGGATGAGGACCACCCACTTTTTGGAGGGTAATCTGCTTTATCCAAAGTCTACTGATTGAAATGCTAATCATGTTTTAAAAATACATTCACAGCAACATCTAGACCGCTGTTTGACCAAACAACTGTGTACCATAGCCTAGCCAAGTTGATGCATAAAATTAATCATCATAAAGGTAGTCAAGGAGTGTTCTTCCTCTGTTTCTTCTCCATCTGAAAGAAAGAAAGAAAGAAAGAAAGAAAGAAAGAAAGAAAGAAAGAAAGAAAGAAAGAAAGAAAGAAAGAAAGAAAGAAAGAAAGACGGAAAAAAGAAAGAAAAGAAGGAAGAAAGGAAAGAAAGAAAGAGAAAGAAAGAAAGAAATCCATTCTCCTGTAAACCTTCCTCCCCAGGACTTCCCACCACTCCCCCACATATGAGGGTTCAGCAGGCTTAGAACCATCCTGCCCCAACCCCCACCAATGACTGACCCCTTTGGTGCAGGAGTTCATGAGTCT
>NW_007249882.1:56642-99597 GCF_000164805.1 Carlito syrichta | reverse complement strand
TCTGAAAGAAAGAAAGAAAGAAAGAAAGAAAGAAAGAAAGAAAGAAAGAAAGAAAGAAAGAAAGAAAGAAAGAAAGAAAGAAAGAAAGAAGGAAAGAAAGAAAGTTTTCTCCCTGGAAACTCAGGCAGAGTTTCTATGTTGCAGTCTTGAGGAGAATTTCTTCTCCTTCAGGAAACCTCAGTCTTTATTCTTAAGGCCTGCAACTGGATGGATGAGGACCACCCACTTTTTGGAGGGTAATCTGCTTTATCCAAAGTCTACTGATTGAAATGCTAATCATGTTTTAAAAATACATTCACAGCAACATCTAGACCGCTGTTTGACCAAACAACTGTGTACCATAGCCTAGCCAAGTTGATGCATAAAATTAATCATCATAAAGGTAGTCAAGGAGTGTTCTTCCTCTGTTTCTTCTCCATCAGAAAGAAAGAAAGAAAGAAAGAAAGAAAGAAAGAAAGAAAGAAAGAAAGAAAGAAAGAAAGAAAGGAAGAGAGAAGAAGAGGTGGCAGCAGCCCTTTTGCTACATTTCAATAACGATGAGCTTTCTGGTCCTTGGGCTTTAAGCATTCTACTGAGCAGATTTTGATCTTTCTTTTCTTTCAGCATTTTACTCAGCATCACTAATCCTTTTTTTCCCCTCTGGTCTCTGGGAAAATATGGACTTCCATGCAAAAGCTTCTACCAAATGTTATGGCATCTTCAGTCATATTTCCTGCCCACCACAAGAAGGCCAAGTCCCTGAGCTACACACCTGAATTGACACATCTTCTATAGAAACATAGACTGGGCATCCTTTGCCTATCTCCTACTTGCTCTGCATTCTCACCCACTGTGAGAATGACTTACCCTCTTGCCCCCTGAAGTACTTGGTCTTTGAGCAGTCACCCTTCATAACTGAAAAGTGAGTGTCTGAAGAGAGATCACTTGCTTTAGAAATACATCAAAGGTGGGTTTCCCTGAAGAGAGTGACTCTAAACCATGAAAGATGACCCATCTGAGTAAATCTTTTTATTTTTTTGAGTTGGGGGGTCTCATTCTATTGCCCAAGCTGGAGTTCAATGGCATGATCACAATTCACTGCAGCCTTGAACTCCTGGACTCAGGCAATCCTCCCACCACAGCCTTCTGAGTAGCTGGGACTGCAGGCACCACCACTCAGGCTTATCTTGAACTCCTGGACTCAAGCGATCCTCTCACCTCAGCCTTCTAAAGTGCTGGGATTATAGGCATGAGCCACTGCGCTTGGCCATAAATAATTTTTTAAGTTAAATATGGATCTTGATAGACATTACTGATCCTGGTATTGGAGGGATGAATATGGGAAATAGAAAAAACTACATGGAGACTAGGTGTCTTTATTGGGAGAAAAGGATATTAAGTTTTCCTGAAACCGCGTATGGTGTTTACAATTATATGAATAAGCTAAGAGAGCAACATGTACCCAGGTATAAGAGTAACTTTAGAGCTTTGTTGATCTTTGGTCATACGTACAAGCAGATTTTCTATCTTACAAGAAGCTCTTTCAAATCCCAGTCATATTTTAAAATTATTATTATTATTATTTGTAGAGACAGGGCCTCACTGAGGCTAGTCTCTAACTCTTGACCTCAAGTTTTCCTCCCACCTCAACCTCCCAAAGTGTTGGGATTATAGGTGTGAACCATTGTGCCCGACCCCTCGTCACATTTTTGTCATACAACTGCAAAATAAATTGACTTCAGTCCATTGTTGTTAGAACAGTTTCTGGTGGTTGTCAGGTCAGGTGACCAGTGAGGTTTGCAATTTTAAATAAAGTGTTTAGGGAAGGACTCACACTGAAGCAAAGAACCGAAGGAGATGAGGGAACAAGCCATGGGGACAGCTAGGGGCAAGTCTTCCAGAAGAAGAACAGCAGGAGCAAAGGTCCTGCGGTGGAAGTCTGGCTAGGGTGTTCTGGGACTAGCAAGAGGGTCTGCATGGCTGGAGCGAAGTGAGGAAGGGGAGAATGGAGAAGATGAAGCTGGAGTGGCAGCAGGGCTCAGGTGGTGTAGAACTGACGTAAGAACATTGACTTCCCTGAGTTGAGCTGGCAGTGAGAGAAGTAACATGACCTGACTTTTGTTTTAACAGGATCATTCTAGCTGCAGTGTTGAGACAGACTAAAGGGGGACAAGGGTAGAAGAAGCAGGAAGACCAGCAAAGAAGCTTCTTCAAGTAATCTAGGGGAGAGATGATTGTGACTTGGACCAGGATGGGAGGTGGCAAGAAAGTGATTGGATTCTGGATATACTTCAAAAATAGACAGATTTGCTGATGGATTAGATGTGAAGCTCAAGAGAAAGAGGAATCAAGGATAAATCCAAGTTGTTAGCCTGAGCCACTGGAGCAATGGAATTACCTTAACTAACAGAGGAAGACTCAGGGAGAGGCAGGTTCTGGGGAAAAAATCAGAAGTTCGGTTTGGGACGTGCCTAGCAGAGACATTGAGTAGGCAGTTGAGTACGTGAGTGTAGACAAGTCAGGACTGGAGATAGAAGTTTGGGAGTCATATATATCAGCAGTCCCCAAACTTTTTGGTATCAGGGACCAGTTTCGTGGAAGACAACTTTTCCATGGACTGGAGGCAGGGGATGGTTTCAGGATGACTCAAGCGCATAACATTTATTGTGTACTTTATTCTATTATTATTGCGGTGTAATATATATGAAATAATTATACAACTCACCATAAAAAAAAGAGATGCGGATGGAAGTGGTAAATAAAATAATGGGTGGGCCATGCACGGGCTAAAATAACTGTCGGATTCTGACTTAAAGCCTGCCACAAGTCAGGCATGGTGGCTCACATCTGTATTCTCAGTACTTTGGGAGGTCAAGGTGAGAGGATTGCCTGAGTCCAGGGGTTCTCGACCAGTCTGGGCAACTTGGCAAGGCCTCGTCTCTACAATTAAAAAAAAAACAAAACCAGTCACTAGATGCAGCTGTATAATTAAAGTACATCAACTCACTGACCACCCACTGATAGGGTTTCGATATGAATCTGCAAGCAATTGATTTATTATGGTTTCTGTGCAGTCAAACCTCACTGCTAATGTTAATCTGTATTTGCAGCCACTTCCCAGTACTAGCATCACTACCTCAGCTTCATCTCAGATCATCAGGCACTAGATTCTCATAAGGAGTGTACAACCTAGATCTCTTGCATGTGAAGCTCACAATAGGGTTGGAGCTCCTTTGAGAATCTAATGCCACCACTGATCTGACAGTAGATGGAGCTTAGGCAGTAATGGGTAAATAAGGACAAAGCTTTGCTTGCTCACCTGCCTGCTCACCTCCTGCTGTGTGACTCAATTACTCAGGTGCGTGACAATGAAAGTCTGGAGACTGGATGAGATTCCCAAGGGAGAAAATGTAGATGGAGTCTAAGAGAAAGAGGCAAAGACATCCCTGGAGCACTCTCATGTCTAAAGTCAGAGAGACAAGAGGAACCAGCAAAGGAAACTGACAGGTAGTAGTCCCAGAGGAAAGGGGGAACTCCAGAAAAGTGGAGTTTTCTGAAAACCAGAGGGAGAAAATATTTTGATGAAGAAAAAGGGATCTTCTGTTGAACATTGCCAATGGGGTAAGAATGAAGGATGTTTACTTTGCATTTTGCAACGTGGGGAACATTAGTAACTGTGACAAGGGCAGTTTGTGTGGAAGCTGGGGGTACAGTCCTGAATGAGTGGGCTAAGGAGAGAATGAGAGGAGAGGAATTGCAAGTAGGGAAGATAGATGGCTATTTTGATGAGTTTTTCCACAGAGCAGGAATAGAGCAGTAGTTAGAGGTGGAAGTACAGTCGAGAGACAGTTTTTCTTTTTAAAGTGGGAGAAAAAATACCATATTTGTGTATAATGAAAATATCTAGTAGAGAAAAAAAATGTTGATGCATTAGCAAGAGGGAAGAATTGCTAGAGAAATTATTTTCTTAGAATGTTTCCCAGAACTGAAGACATTCTAACCTGTACCAGAGTTTGTTCCCATCCTATGCCCAATGAAATGTCAGCAATTCTGGTCATGGAAATCGCTTCTGTAGGGGCAGAAGTGGAGCGATTTCCAGGTCCTTTTGAAAGCCTCAGTCCCTGCAGTCTGAGGGCAGGACATGTGGATGAAAATGCTAACCTAGGTATCTCAGCTTTGACCTGAAAATGCATTTTTCTGGGCATCCACACAAACTCCGCCCAAGCAACCTTTACGTGCAATATAGGTTATAATAAGAATTCACTAAAACCATTTGTGATCATTGGAAGAGACAAAATCCCTTTTACCTCAGAGATAATTGTTTTCATAGAAAATCAAGACTGTTTACACAATTATATGGGGGATTTTACATAGCTTTTAAAAATGTTTTGGGCATTATCTCCAATATATATGCAAATCATAAACTCCAGTTTAAGTAGAGACCTATGCATTCTTATACCAAATAAAATAATTTTTTCTCCTGTAGATTCTCCAGAAAATAGTAAAACTACCTTTTATGCAAACATATTCTATCAGTCTGATTTTTAAATAACTGAGAAAAATTTCTACTCCAGTAATCATTTAGAAAAATTTTAAATAATTAGTACCTTCCTAAGCATTCCTTAAAAAAAATTCAATCAAGACTTTTCAATGTTTTTCACCAAATTATTTGTAATAGCAGAGGAGCACAAATGCTTACTCTGGAGAGTATGAAAGTATGACCAAGGGGGCCAGTGAAATTTCTTTGAAGTCCCTTTTTTTATTTTTTAATGAAAATAATATAGTAAAAATGGGGTCTTTTTATGTAGCCCAGGCTAGTCTTGAACTCCTGGGCTCAAGTGATCCTCCTGGGCTCAAGTGATCAGCTTCCCAAAGTGCTAGTCACCATGCCCAGTCTGAAGTTTCTTTTTTTTTTTCTTTTTTTTCTGAGTTGGAGTCTCACTCTGTCACCCAAGCTGGAGTGCCATGGCATACTCATGGCCACCCCAGCATTGATCTGCTGGACTCTGGAGATCCTTCCACTTCAGGTTTCCAAGTAGCTTGAACTACAGGCGCGTGCTACCACACCTGGCTAATTTTAAAAAATTTTTTCATTGCTGGTCCCAAACTTGTGGGCTCAGGCAATCCACTCACCTCAGCCTCCCAAAGTGCTGGGATTACAGGTTGAGCCACCAAGCCCGGTCTGAAGTCTCTTTTTTAAGTATTAAAAACCATTTGGGCCTAGTGCTGTGGCTCATGTCTATAACCTCAATATTTTGGGAGGTCGAGGTGGGAAGATTGCTTGAGCCTAGGAGTTCAAGCCTAAGTGACATAGCGAAACCTTGTCTCTACAAAAAAATTTAAAAATTAGCAGAGCACGGTGGTCCACACCTGTAGTTCCAGCTACTAGGGAGACTGAGGAGGAAGGATTGCCTGAGCCCAGGAGGTCAAGGCAGTGGTAAGCTGTGATCATATCACCACACTCCTGCCTGGGCAAAAGAGTGAGACCTTGACTCAAAAAAATTTTTAAAAAGCCAATTATAAGAATTTTTCGTTTCATACCATAATGCATGTTTTAAAAATATATTACAATGTTTTAAATTATTATCTGGGGTGAAAAATGTTCTACTTGTCTTATTGGTTCAATGAAGAAGTTGCCTTTCATAGATTTTGTCCACGTCAGAAAACTGGGATGAACTGAAGGCAACTGACACTAGATTCATTGTCTAGGTAATTTCTCTTCTCTGTTTCAGAGAAATTTTGAACTCAGTGCCTCTAGAACCCAGAGCAACAAAAATATACTAATAAAGTGACAACAGTTTTTCCCTGCTCTATGAGCTATACAAGGGTAAAATTGAGGAAATAGTCCTAGAATGTTGCTAGAGAGAAAGTTATGGTAAGATATTTTTAGGTTCTTGTGATAGAAAATTTTGATAATTGCATCATCCTATTTATAGATGAAGTAACCTATATCATAGGATCTGCTCTGATCTGGTTAGCCTCTTTAACCTTTTCAGAAAAATTTATACAAAGAATGTGATATGTTCTTTGTCAGCACTTCTTTTAAAATGGTCTAAGATCACCTACTATATCAGGACCTCTGGATGTGGGGCTTAAGAATCTGCATTTTAGCAAGCCTTACAGGTGGTGCTGATGCACATTAAAGTGTTCTGTATATTTGAACATTTTCTGGAAGAACACAAGAAGGAAGAAATCAATTTCAGTATAAAGAGAATTAGAAGAAACAACAGAGAGGAAACTCAGGACAATTTGATGACTTTCTCCAGCAACAATTATCTGACCAGGCAGAGGGAAAGTCCTTGCTGAGGGTAGTAGTGGACAAGTGAGTTCCTACCCCAGCATCTATCTCCCCTTCTTCCTTCCCACAGAAGTTACATTTCTTCATCCCTAGTGATGTGCTCCAAGGGAACTGCTCCCCGCTCCAGTCCCAACAGATCCCATTCTAATTGCCAGTGACTGGTCAGGAATGGGCAGGTGACCCAAGTGACAAACAAGGCATAAGAGTTCTCCTAAGGGGATTCTGAGGAAAGAAGTTTTTTCTTCGATAAAAGAGCTACATGAAAAAAAAGTGGCACTAGGACATGACACCAGGAACTGCTGCCTTCATCTTGCTGCCAGACTGAGGATAAGCCAAGAGTGAGGGAGACAGAGTGGAAAGATGGAAAGAAACTTGGTCATAATGTTGTTGTTTCCCTATCTTCTAAACTTCCTATCGTGTGCAATAAGTTTTCTTGTTTAAGCTACTTAAAGTAGAGGTTCTATTATGTACAACCAAAAGAAACTCAGATGAGGCAGGGGTTATCCAGAGTTGATGTTCTAAGAATGTAAATTTGGATCTGATATGGCAAAATAGGTGTGACCACAGGAGGCGATGAGCATAAAGCTTGGAAGGAAGTTTATAATACTCACAGGTCCCAGAGAGAGGTTACCACATAACATGCAGGGCCACCAAGGGAATGTCAGACTTTGGTCATGTGGCAGAAAACAGGAGCAGGAGGAAAGCCTAGGCATGAGCCTTTACGGGGAATTCCTTGGGAAAGGCAAGGCGTGGCACAGTAAACAGCTTAGGACTGTCTATTTTGAATAATTTCAACAGTCTTTGGGCTTTAGAGGTGATCTCTAGTTGCCTGGTGCCTGACCCTGGGATGATTTAGGGCAGAGGAAATATTAGCTTGGTGTCTGAGAGTTGGATAAGGAGATGGTTAGGCTCTAGATTTAGGATTGGTTAGGTTGTATATGAAAAAATGCTCTTAGTCAAGTCTTTTTCTATTTCTAAGAATTAGCTAGCCTTGGAAGGGGCAGTCTTTCCCTGACCAGCAAGCTTTTTAAGACGTCAAAACATTGTAAAATACAAACAATAGAAAATATGTTTAATGCGATTGGGTATTTTCAAGATGAATAATGGCAATAGAAAGCATATGATGACAATCTTAACAAGGGTTATTCAACTGTGTGGAGAGCTCATTTAAACCAGAAAAACAGCCATTGTTTTGTTAAGCACTGGCGAGGTCATACATTCTTTGAGCTATGGTCATCATACGCTCTTAGCTTTGGGGAAGTGAATCTCCATTCTTTCTCTCTCTCTCTCTCTCTCTCTCTCTCTCTCTCTCTCTCTCTCTCTCTAATTTACTTCCTTTTCTTTTTTTTTTTTTTGAGTTGGAGTCTCACTTGTCGCCCAGGCTGGAGTGCAGTGGCACGCCCACAGTTACCGCAGCCTCGACTAGCTGGGCTCAGTTGATCCTTCTGCCTCAGCCTTCCAAGTAGCTGGAACTACAGACACACGCCACCATGCTTGGCCTATTTTCTGATTTATTGTAGAGATGAGGTCTCACCAAGTTGTTCAGACTGGTCTTGAACCTCCAGCAGGTAATCCTCTCGCCTCAGCCTCCCAAAGTGCTGGAATTACAGGCTGAGCCACTGCACCCGGCCTCTAATTTACTTTCAAAATAAACTACATTTTTCAATTTAAAAAAATAAAATAAATAAACCAGAAGAACAGAGTTCTAGGGAGACATGATTGAGGAGCACATTAATCAGAGTTAGCTAAGCAAAAAAGGGAATTGAGAGATGAGGATAGGGAAGATAGGAGACATTTCAGGCGAAGGGAACAATATGTGCAAAATATCTGTGGCAGATGAGAGCATCCTTCTGGGTTAGCTCATGAAGGGAGACAGGAGGAAAATGGCATGAGATAGCCCAGGGATGGGCAGGCATGAGACCATGCAGGGCCTTGTAGTCGGTTTGAAGAATGTGTGACTGTTTTAGGGAAAAATGAAAATTCCACGTAAAGATTTTATGGTGATGGAGAGAAGAGGGGACCAGATTTCCATATTGAGAGGTGTCTGGTTGCTGAGTATTTAGGAAGCTGTGGCAATGGTTCAAGTGAGAGATAACAGTAGTTTGGACTAGAATGGAGGCAGTAAGGCTAAAAGAAACAAATGGATTGTTGATTAGTTGGTTCTAAGCAGATTTCCTGTATATAATAATGAACTCATGGGGGGGTAAAGTGACGGAGGGATTGTATGAAGACTGAGAAAGAAAAGAGGGTTGAAAAGGGCCCAAAGAAAATCTAAGAGTTTAGGATCCTTTAGGGCAGGGATTGGTAAACTTATCCTGCAAAGGGCCAGATAGTAAATATTTTAAACTTTGCAGCCAAGAGTCAAAGTCAAGATATTATGTGGGTACTTATATAAGAAAGAGAAAAAAAAAATTTCCATAAAATATTTATTGACAGAATTCAAAATATAATGATAATTGAGAACAATATTTGTAATACAGATATACCAAGGAGAAAAATGGAATTTTCTTTTGGTGGATAATATTTTGTTTACTTAATAGTCAAAGTTGGTGTTCCCTACCAACAAAATGAATTAATACCGATCTGCAATGAGGACTTTACATCTTTCTATATTTGAAATGTCTTTTCACACAGGCAGGTACTGCCAAATACTAATATCAATTCATGAAATTATGATTTAGATTGAGCATTTTTATTGCTTGGAAAGGCATTTATAGAATTCTTTTAGAGTCTTCTTTTGATAGTTGATTTTTAGCATGTTATTACATTACAGATAAAGCACTTTCAATTGAAAGTTAGATAGGAACTCCTAAATTACAGTTAAATGTACTTTGAAATATGGATATTTCCTTTGTACTTGCATTGAGGTCAGAAAGCGCTGCTGGAACTGTAATATGAGCTCAGAAAATATATCTGGTGCAAATGGGGAATGGAGATCTTGCTTTTTGTTTCAATTTTAACAGCACGAAAAGTATATAAAACAACTTGATATTACTTGCGATTGAAACAACATTAGCTGTAATATAAATGACTTTACCAGATGTTTTATATCTAAGCAGTGTTTTGCTTAGATATAATTTTAGGTTGAATTTATTAAGAAATGTTATCAAGTTTTCAGCAAAGCTTATTTTTAAAATTATTAATAGTGGTTGAGGGCAGTTTTTCTCTTCTGCAAAAATTTCAGCCTCAGTCCAGAGCTCAAAAAATTGCCTTAAAACTTTGCCATTGCTAAGCCACAACCTGCTGTGTGAGAGTGCAAGTCAGAATATTCACACAATTCTTCAGTCACTTAAGACTCAGCACTGATGCCTTAAACAATCCACAACAGAGCAGTGTTGGTAGCCTGTGTTTATTCATCAAGAGCCAAGGATAACCACCCAAACTCATTTGCATTGTTGTTTAACTGACTATTGCTATTGCTTCCATTGTCCTCAACACTTAGAGCAACACTACATGCCAAAGGTTAATAATAATTTTAAGCAGTTTGTTTATTCTGGAAACATTTCTTCAGCAGTTGCAATCAAACATGATGTAATTAACTCACCATTTGTAAGTGACTTTCCTTGCTTGGCTAACAAATGAGCCAGCAAGATACTTACTTTGGTTGAAGACTTATTTCATTTTTTATTTTTGTGAAGATGTTTGCTGTAATGAGATATTCTCTTTTACATTTTCTATTTTCTTCTGACCATTGCTTTCCTGTGAGTTGGAAATATTGTGATGAGTGCTTCTGGTAATGCCAACAGATGCTGTATTCTTTTACATATTTATTATTTTACATATAGCACAGCTACAATGTCATTTTATAATTAACACAATGCTCTGCTATCTAATGTAATCAATATAATTTACACTCCTCTGTGCCTTAGTAGTATGACATTTGATATCTACTTGTTTTGACATGATAAGTTGGACTGGTAATAAAAATAAGGTTTAAAATATTATGGACACAGAGATACACAGACACTTGAAACACTGTCAAGTTATAGCTATGTCCCTGTATCTGTGGTGCCCCAAGCCACATTGTGAAGTAGTGATAGCACTTTATTATGGCTCTACCACGAGTACTCAACTCTGCCATAGATAATATGTACATGAATAAATATGGCTGTGGTCCAATAAAACATTATTTTCAGACACTAAAATTTGAATTTCATGTAATTTTCATGCATCATGAAATATTCTTTTAACTTTTTTTTAACTATTAAAGAACATAAAAACCATTTTTTAGCTTGAAGGACATGTTAAAAACAGGTGGCAGTAAAGATTTGACCTATGGGCCATAAGTTGCTGAACCCTGCTCTAGAGAATGAACCAAGAGAAGATAGTTCTCTAAAGTAAAGTCTAGAAAATGGCCACTGGAATAGTTCTTTGTTGAAGTCAGAGCACAGTACAGGAGAGTATAACCTAGTACCTACAGAGAGATACATAGTAGAAAGTGATCCAGTTCACATAGAATTCCACAGAAAGTGTGTTGCTTTTTTTTCATTACCAGTCACCAAGGAGAGGTAACAACAGTTTGCATTTACATGTTATGGTCTATAACATACATTTACTGTATCACCTCAAGAATATTAAAACTCTCCCATGTATTATTCCAAATTAAATCAAATACAACTAGACAATGTTCTAATATACTATATTGATGTTATGATTATCTCAAAAACCAAGGATGAATCTAAAAGTGACCTTACTAAGTCATGAATCATATGATTGATTGGAGATGATTGTTTGACTCCAGAAAAATCCAGGGCCCTGCATAGACTGTGAAAATTTGAGAACTGCATGAGCTGGAGCAACCTGTGGCATACTGCAGACAACTAGCAATAAGCTATTGTTTCTTCCCTCCTCTCAGACTAAGCTAGGAACTTAACACCTTGTGGGCCCATTTGACTTTTAGAGAAATCATATCCCTCACTTAAGGAATACTGTTAGCTCTAGTCCATAAATTTGTCTAGAAAAAGGCTATATTTGGCTGAGGATTGAACAGCAACAAGCCTTCTTACTATTGCAGAAGGCTGTGGCTTGTTATTCTGTTAGGACCATGTAATCCTAAAATGAAACAAAATTTAAAATGTCAGCCACCTGCACTCATGCCAACAGGAGTCTCTGGCAAAAGCCCATAACTGCTGGTTAATGGTGACCTCTGGGCCTTTGAACTAGAAAAATACCAAATGCTATTCTCTGGTATACTCCTTTTGAAAGACACCTACACTTTTGCTATTGAGCATTTATGAAACAGTCCCAATAACTGAAGGCCATAAGACTCTGTTAACACCTGAAATACCCCATATATCATGGAAGATATCAGAAAAGCATTTCAACAAGGAGGAAAATGCCCAAAGAAGTTCAATTATAAAATGAAAATGACATATACAGGAGCATGCTACTGGGAGTTTCAGTGGGAGGAATTCATTTTTACATATTTACAAGTAAGTAGTGTCTTTTCCCATAGGACTGGCTATAGAGCCTGCTCAAGTAGACTTGCTTGCTATTATTATTGACAGTTCCTTCTTTCTACCAATTACCCAAGGATGCGTGGCAATCAGCTTGGTTTAGAGACAGTGGTTCCAGAATCAAGGACCATGGCTCAGTATAGAAGACAGCTGTCCTAATTCTAGTTATGTGGCAAAAGCCTCATGGATAAAATAAGTCATCTCAATGGGCTGAATTACAGGGTGTGTTCCTGGTAGTGATAAAACTGAGCATAAATTAAAACCCACATGGCATGTATTTGGGTGTATAAGGATTCTTGTGCCATGGACAATAAACCTATAAATTCATCTAGTAAATGTGTAAATAGAATAGAATAGAAATGTGTAATAGAATACTGGGCTAGGCGTGAAGGCTTATACCTTAATTGCAGCACTTTGGGAGGCTAAGATGGGAGGATTGCTTGAGGCCAGGAATTTGAGACCCATCTGGGCAACCTAGTGAGACTCTGTCAAGAAAGAGATGGAGATAGGGACAGGGACAGGGACAGGGATAGAAGTAGAGATAGAGAGATAGGAAGGAAAGAAAAAGAAAGAGAGATAGAGAAAAGAAAATGAGAAAAGGGACCTTCTCTGCCCTTGTGTATGGTAATACTCTTTGGATATCTCTATGGGAGTTGTAAGGGCAAATCAAAATAGGGTATGATGATGTTTATCAAATAACCCCATGCCAGGGCCTGAGGTGCCAAGTTGATACCCTATGATGCACTAGTTCAACCTAGGTCCATGAAATGAGTGGACAAGGGAAACTCAAACCATATAAACACACACACGTTTGCTTCTCCTAGTTATATTTCATCAAATGAAGACATTAGTGCACTGCCTGTAACACTGGGCAAAGAACCATCACATTTAATAGGCTTAACGTATTAGGCCAGGCAAGGTGGCTCACGCCTGTAATCCCAGCACTTTGGGAGGTGGAGGTGAGAGGATTGCTTGAGCCCAGGAGTTCGAGACCAGCCTTGGAAACTGGTTGAGATCTCATCTCTACAATAAATAAAACAACTTAGCCAGGCATGGTGGTACGCATCTGTGGTTCCAGCTACTTGGAAGGATTGTCTGAGCCCAGCAGGCTGAGGCTATGGTAGCCTTGAGTGTGCCACTGCATTCCAGCCTGGGTGACAGAGTGAGACTCCAACTCAAAAAATATATATATAGTATATTACTTTTTGACCTCAAAGCAGTGAGTTAAAAGAATATTAGAAGGAATAATTAAAACACCTACTTTTAAAAAGTGATGGGCTAGGCATGGTGGCTCATACTTGTAATCCCAGCACTTTGGGAGGTTGAGGTTGTAGGATTGCTTGAGCCCAGGAGTTCAAGACCAGCCTGGGCAACATAGTGAAAATTCATCTCTACAAAAAAATAAAATAAAAATTAGGCCAGGTGTGGTGGTATGTGCCTGTAGTTCCAGCTAATGGGGAGACTGAGGTAGAAGGATCACTTGAGCCCAGGAGGTTGAGGCTGCAGTGAACCATGACTGTGCCACTGCACTCCAAGGCCTAGGTGACAGAGTGAGACCTCGAATCAAAAAAAAAAAAGAGGGACAGACAAAAAAGGATCAAAGGGGTGGTTTACAAACTTAGGCTCTAAGTGTTGCAATTTAATATGAGAGGGATTAAGGAGGGTCTACATTGGATAATTAGGCAAAATTAATATTGTAGAAGCTAATAAAACTTATAATACTGATATTAACAATCTTACGTATTGGGAGACTGAACTAAAACCCCTTCAGGATATTATCCCTGTGAAGCAGAATTGGCCTGAAGAGTATATCAACTTGAGTGATGAGAGGTTGATTACAGTTTATTTTTTTGAGTTGATGTCTCACTCTGTTGCCCAGGCTGTAGTGCAGTGGCACACTCACAGCCACCGCAGCCTCGACCTGCTTGGGTTCAGGCAATCCTTCCACCTCAGCCTTCCAAGTAGCTGAAATTACAGGCATGTGCCACCATTCCTGGCTAAGTTTTTTATTTATTGTAGACATGAGGTCTTGCTAAGTTGCCCAGGCTGGTCTTAAACATGTGGGCGCAGGCAATCCTCTCACCTCGGCCTCCCAAAGTGCTAGGCTTATAAGCGTGAGCCAACATGCCCAGCTACAGTTCTGAATCACTTAACAGATACACACCACCAAGCACAGATGGCTATAGATCAGGTAGGCAGTTGAATTGTAAAGCTGGTTCAAAAATACAAGAATATTTATGCTAGAATTTGTGGATGGTTCAGCTAACTGCTTAGATTCAAACCATCTGGTTATTACAGATGTATGGAATCTGTATGCACGTTTTAATTGTTTGATTATATGATGTCCTAAGACAAGTGATAGCTCTCAAATTAAGGATGATCGTTTTGTCATAAAAAGTCTTACTCATGAACCAGGGGTATAGATTCTCTGTGAGGGATTGTTTTGAGCACAACTATTTTCTGAGGGGGGAGTAACAAACATCACATACACATACAGAGAGGGGTGGGTGGTAGTTCTGGAATTTCAAGAAAGATGATAATTGATGTAGCACATTCCCAAGACAAAGATTAGGAGCAGAGAATGGTAGTGTGGATTAAACTTGGTCGGTACCCTTCTTTTTCTGCAGCCATGAGAGAAATGTCCCTTGATAGAAGGTTGAGGAGTAAACATAAGCCATGCGATGAAGACTGGACTTTTCTTTCTAGAAGCTTAGCTAGTGCAGTAGTTCCCCCTTCGTCTGAGGTTTCAGTTTCCGCAGTTTCAGTTACCAGTGGTCAACCATGGTCTGAAAATATCACATAGAAAATTCTAGAAATAAACAATCATGAATTTTAAACTGCACACTGTCCTGAGGAGCAATGAAATTTTGTGCCTGTCCACTCTGACCTAACTGGGACCTGAATTTTCTGTCCAGCAGATCCATGCTGTATATACTACTAGCCCTTTAGTCATTCAGTAGCCATTTTATTATTAGATCAACTGCCATGATATCGTAGTGCTTATGTTCAAGTAACCGTTATTTTACTTAATAATAAAGAGTAGTGATGCTGGCAATCTGATTAAGCCAAGAGAAGGTGTAAAGTGCTTCATTTTTGTAAAAATGTGGAAGTTCTTGGCTTAATAAGGAAAGAAAAAAATTGTAAGCTGAGGTTACTAAGACCTGTGGTAAGAACGAATCTTATCTTGGAATTCTGTCCCAACTATATTCCTGTAATTGACTTACACTAAAACACTAAAATAACTAGGCTGATGCCAAACTTTAATAAAATCCAATCTGGAAAACAAAATTTTATTGGAATAAAAATACATGTATACGGTATCCACCATTAAAATTATTTCACATCACATGTAGGTCTTACCTCCATTAATTTTTTAAATGCTTTTAAAGTCTGTGTTTTAAATAATTTGCACATTTGTAAACAAATCTTAAATTATCAAAGATGCAATGTATCTATCAGATATTGAATATCAAAATGTAGGGATGGGAAATCCTAGTTATATCCAATTACACTAAATATTTCTGTAAATTTTTGGAAAGAGAGGAAAAGGTTAAAAGAATTCACTTGAAATGAGGTAAGCTGTATGAAAAAGTTTTTAGTAGCACATATCACCAGTGTTGAGATGAAAATATTAAAAACATTCATGGAAAATTCACTTTAATTTTGCATAGTCTAGGTTATTTTTTAAAACAAAAAATTAAAAATTACCCAAATTTCTTATTAGAAAAAGAGACAATTATCTGGTTCTACTTAGGATCTGTGTATAGTCTTTCTCTCATTTAGAAAAAAGAAGCAATACAAACATTCTCAAGTCTACAGAAAAGAAGAAAATTAAGATTAGGACCAACATTTCAAGCTGCCTTTTGGAAAGAAAATTAAAAACAGAGGTAGATGGTTAATTACTAGTGGTCAAGTTATTCAAGTGACTAATTTTTGTCTTGGTACACATTCACCAAAATTTTATACTTGAAGCCAAATATGTAGTAAATAACTTTAGGAGTAGAGAGTAATACCTAACAGAAGTTATTTTCCTTATATTAAAGAAACATAATAAAAATAAACCAGGCTTAAGACCCCCGTTAAGGAGATGATTGTTTAAAGCACTACAGTTCATGCACTTCTTAAAGCAGGAGAATGAAGCTTGAGCCTAATCTTCTTAGGTGTGTCTAAGATCAGTCACAGCCCCATCAGGCTTGATCAGTCAAAGTAGGACTGTAGGGTGCCTCGGCGCCGGACATCGCAGGTCCAGCAGTGGAAGCCTCCTCCCAGGGAATTGGCGTGACGAATGTTAACCTTAATGGTACTGATACCTGCATTGAAAGAGAGAAAAGTGGTCAGATAGGTGGACTAGTATGAAGATTCTCCTATAGAAAAGTAAGTCTAAAGGCTTGGCAGAATCCTGTGGTTCTAATCCTTAAGGCTACCCCAACCCAGGGTAATTTTATTTTCACCAACTATATTTCATCTAACCTATTCCACTACTAACACGAAATCTTCACCAAAAGTCAACAAAGACTTTGAAATTCTGTTCTACTGACTATTCGTAAGTCAACAGACTGGATAAGCAGATATACCTATCAAATGTTCAAATGATTGAGTTCTAAAATTTCAAGGTCTTTCAGAATTATACTTTACTTTGTCAGACTGTCTTTAATTTTACCATGTTAATTTAGCAGGAAAAGTATAATTTGACCAAAAGTTGACATTACATATAAGGGGAGTTTATCTGATACAGATTAACTTTACAGGCCACCTTAAGCAAGCAATGGAACAGAGCTGGTATTTTAACATCTAGGTTGTATGGCTATATAGGTACCAGAGCTAATCAGACAATTAGTTTAATCTGGTACCATCTGTAATGACAAGGCTGTGATGTGCACGGCCCATTTAACCGATGGCCATTTAGGAAGAATCTGTTATGTTAGATACAGTGGGGTTTTAAAAAGAAAATCTATTCTCTTCATTTAAGGAATTCATTATTTTGAGGAAAGGGGTAAGCTACAAAGCCATTAAAGGGTCCATTAGTAAGTGGAGGCATGAGTCATTCCAAGACTTTCACAAGAAAGAGAGACTGAGTAGGGCTTTGAAGAGTAAGAATAAGGTATGGGCATGGGGTAACGTGGATTTGGGATAAGAAGTAGGCTTGTAAACATGAGCATATGTTTTCTGATAAAATGAGGTATCTATCTCATTCAGATGGCTAGCGTCATATTAATTCTGAATTGAAGGGAATTAGTTGCTTGATAAAGTTTGCTTTAACAAGTTTCCTGTGTCTAAACAGACTTTAACCACTAAAGTAAAATTACAAAGCAGATATTTGGTACTTTATTTTAAACTGAGAAACAATAAAATATTAAATAGAAACTGAAACCAAGCAACTGGGTTATTTAATGAAAGCAGAAAAAGGTGGCATAGCATTAGGCATCAAATTATCATTAGATTGGGTTCAATCTAAAATGGATAGGCCAATCTTTTCAAACTGATACAACATTAAGGAAGGATGTCTCCGAGAGGCAAATAATTTCTTCTGGGTAGCATACCTGAAATATAAGACATAATTTTTTAAGGGCTCAATTTTAACAAATAAACTGCCTGGCTCTATTTAATTGACACTCAGGATATGTCAAGTATGTTAAGTGTGATAAATATACATACATATGTACTCTACAGTAGCTCATATGAAAATCCTTTCCTTCAACAATTTTCTCAACAGTATTAGAATCACTGCTCTAAAATTTGAATATCAGGAAAAATAAACTCCCATTCAAGTAAAACCCAGTCTTGCTCTTTAGTTCAAAGCTGAATGATTTACTGACACCCTTTACTGAATTTCATTACTTTGTTAACTGTGCTTATCACAGACATAAGTCACTTCTATATCTGCACCTTTGCGAGTCCTTAAAAAACATCTTATGACAATTAAATTACTTCTAAAGGACCTCAGCAATCTCTTTTTTTGAGGAAAGGCTGACCAATCTATAGGCTCATCACCACATATGGACACTCGGAGGCTAGCAAAGTCATAGACGATTGATAAAACTTATTGCTAGGGGGGTGTCCCAGGGGCTCAGGATGCATCTCTGACCTGACACTATGCTTGTTGAAAATACAAATATTGGCCATCTGCAAAATAATAGCTTGATGCCTCTAAAATAAATAGAAATTGAATTAGATAAACCATACATTAAATCTAGCATATCATTTCTTCAGTTCTTCTTGTTTGAAATTTTCATGTATGACAGCATTTCATTTATTGTACATACCCAGCTTTTCAAACATCTTTTGAATTGGGACTTCATTGGCATCCACCATAACACGTTTTTCATCTAGCATTAAGACATTCATGGAAAGCCATTTGGATGACATCCAGAGTGGATGATCTAAAAATAGCAACAATTGTTAAACCATGTCTGCCTCTCATTTTTTCTTAAAGCAAGGACAGTTCACTTCTTTCAGTAATTCACTTTCCATGTGAAAAGTCATTTTAATCTTAAAACAACCTATAAATGTTATTAATCAATCCATACTCATTACACATTTGGATTTCACCCTGTTTGGTTTTTTTCTCCTTTTTTTTTTGAGATGAAGTCTCCCTATAGTCACTCAGGCTGGCCTCAAACTCCTAGCCTCAAGCAAACCTCCTACAGCAGCCCCCTGATTAGCTGGGACTACAGGCTCAAGCCGCCATGCCCAGTCGCTCTTTTCTTCAAAAAGTCATGTGTTGCTTTATATATTATTTTATTCTGTCTTCTCACTTTCATTTCTATGGAAAAAAATTGCAAACACAAGTCCCAGCCTTATTCTAGTACTCACAGTTCCAAGTGCTACTTTTTTCCTTACTGGAAAACATTTTCTCCAAATTGCTAACATTTGGACTGTTCTCTATAGGTAAAAGATTCTTGGTTGCTAATTGTTTTAGTTTATAAGTATATAAAAGTAAACATACCATCTGGGATGACTGGTAATGGAGGAGTAACTATGGTCCATCCTGCTTTCTTGAAAAGATCAATCTGCAAGACAAAAATGCCCCCACAAACCCCAAAAAGCTTAAATCCAAATATACTATTCTTATTATTCTTGGTCTCTGATAGGCCTTGTCATTAATAATTCTTTTTTAGACATTTTCTTCTCAACTGCCAAAATAAAGAAATTGAGTTTTCAAAGCATTTGAATGATATTGTCTGAATCCTGATTTAAAATGTACATTATTCCTCAGAATAAAGTTAAAAAGTAACATATATGTTAAAGGTTTTAAAACTAGTCCTGTGCTTTTCTCAGGGTTTACATATTTAAAATACCAGAGACATTTTCCTTAAGAAACTCTCATTTTAAAAAATTAAAATATTTCTTAACTATTTAGTTATAAGAAAACAAAAATATCACTATATCAAACCCATAGTCTATCCATTTCATCACCCATCACTTTGTGTTGATGATCATAGTATAAAGATATAACCGTCCTTAGTGTCCATTACAATTCAGTCATCCCTAGGTTCACATACCCGCTTAGTATACTGATAAATGATATTAAAATGAAATGAATAAGTAAGTAATCTTGGTCACTGGATCTAAAAATATGGGATAGAAATGAACAGTGACATAGTGCAATCGTGGTTTTTTGGAAAGTATATTGCAGCCTTGCAAAGAATACAAAGCATTCGCTGCCCAACTAGAAGTAGGGGGCAGAAGGCAGGAGGCTGCAGTGATGGGAACGGGGATGCCAAAGTGCAGCAGTTCCTCCTTCCTGCAGGGTGGGGCTGGCTGAAGGGAGCCTGACTCACTGGAGAGGAAAGACACCTACTGCCCAGTGGCACTGCCCTGCCATGCAAGGATCATCTTATTTACAATTCAGCTGCTGTGAAACCACTGCTGCAAGTTATGAGATATTACCACCCTATTCAATAAAAACACATACATATGCACAAACTTGAGGCTTTGGCAATAGCAAGCAGCCAAAGTCTGATGGCACTGCATATATCATGGCAGCAATGTATATTTCTGAGTGTTGGACATCACATGCATTCCAGCGTTTGGTCATCATAATGTTGAACATTACTTAATTTGTCATTTAAAACCATAAGGAACCATGGAAGTACTTTAAATAAAAGTGGCAAATACTTGTTTCTAGATTCTATTGCTTTTCCAGAGTCCTAAGAACTCTATTACCTGATGACATGGTCGGTCAGGGTTGGAAAGCACTAGACCAGGTCCAATGATATTGAAGGTGGCATCAATGTGCATTGGATTGGGATCTTTAAAGGAGATGATATGCACTCTGTAGTCTGGAGCAAGATGTCTGCGCATCCATTCAATACCCAGGTAGTTTGTAACCTGAAAATAAGAGGAAGACATACAATCTATAAATATTTGGTTCTTTGTTTAGAATACTAAAAATATTTAGGATGAAAATATTTTAATTTGGAAACAAAAAAAATATAATAATATAGTATAAAATTTCAGAAGCAGTCTTTATCAACCTGGCTTCTCTGTGCAAAAATATCTCGTCCAGCTCGAATGAAGTCAGCAGCATCAAAGCATGGCTCGAACTCAGTTGTCACAAATTTTCCCTGAGCAGCCAATTTGTGTCTGTCTTCTACAGAATGAATGGGATAATCCTAATTGAAACAAGAATGAACACACACAATGTACTGGTTCATGAGGAAATTATTTATAAAGCATACATTCCTAAAAAGAAGAAATTAGTTCAACATCAATTCCCAAAATACCACGATTCAGTTCTAGACTAAAATAAGTATGGGAAAGATGTAGGTCCATGATAAACAAACCTATATAAATATATAAAAACTAGGCACTATGGTAATTTCCTGATACAGTAGTTCCCCCTTATCTGTGATTTCACTTTTTACTGTTTCAGTTACTTGCAGTCAACCATGGTCCAAAAAGATTAAGTTTTTTTAATTTTAAAGATGTGGGGTACAATTCAGGATTAGGTATACAAATGGTCATTGTACAGGTAAAGTCTGAGACTCACTTTGGTCCCCACTTCACCTGGCTTGAGATCAGGTACCCTTATTGGTGAAGTGTGCTCCCTCCCCTGCTGGTAGTTTCCCACTACTTCCAATCCTTTTCTTATAGTATTATGATAATTGTTCAGGGTCCTCTTGTGAGTGAGAACATGCGGTACTCTGTTCTTTGTTTCTGTGATAGATCCCTGATTTTGAAAGAGACAGGGAGTGAGAGTGAGAGCGAGAGAGCACAAGATAGAGTGAGAGAGAGCAAGAGAGAGAGACAGAGAAAGGAACACACATTCATGTAACTTATTACAGTCTATTATTATAATTGTTCTATTTTTATCATTAGTTTTGTTGTTAATCTCTTACTGTGCCTAATTTATAAATTAAACTGTATCAAGGTATGAATGTGTAGAAAAAACATAATATACATGAGGTTCAGTAATATCTGTGGTTTCAGGCATTTACTGGGGGTCTGGAATGTATCCCCTGAGGATAAGGGAGGACTACAATACTTAGAAACAAGTGATATAGGGACAGTAATTGATTCTGAAAATATTCCTTGACCCATACATTGATTTATTTGCTATCGGCACTATTGAAAGTCAACAGGATGAAGTCATTCTGTCCTTTTAGAAAAGGAATTTGGTCTTGATCTGACTTGTACATACCATAAAATGAGATGCCATGCTTCCCCTGCCAAATTTGATTGGATGTAGAAAAATTAATTAGTTATTTCCATACTTGTTTATTAGAGATGATGCCTCGCTATGGTGCCCAGATTGGTCTTAAACTCCTAGGATCAAGCAATCCTCTTGCCTTGGCCTCCCAAACTGCTGGAATTATAGGCATGAACCAGCCTTATTTTTATCTTTAAACCCCTGAAGAAATTTTGACTTTTAAAAATGTTTTCTATAAATGAACAAATACTAAGTGATTTAATAAGAACCATACATTTCATTTTATTATGAACTTGGCCTGTAGACCAGGTTTGTTTTCTAGAAGAAGAAAATGGAATTCAACCTAGTGACTTTTCTGGTTCCACTAATGAATGTAAGGCAAGTTTTCCTCCCTGTAATGGGATGATACCACAGTATTCCCTCAGGGGATTGTTGTGAAGAATAAACAGAACTGAGGATGTAAATAGTTAAGCCCAGGCTACTGAACAAGGTAAGCACCAAATGAGTGTTAGCTATTATTATTACTGTTATTAGCATAAGATCATTTACTCTTATTTTCATCATAAAACAATCATTTTTAAAGATTAAGTAATGTTTTCCACTTCTTTTTTTTGTTTGTTTGAATCTCACTCTGTCAGCCAGACTGGAGTGCAATGGCCGCTCCCAGCCACCGCAGCCTCGACCTGCTGGGCTCCGGTGATCCTTCTGCCTTAGCCTTCCAAGTAGCTGGAACTACAGGTGCGCGCTACCACGCCCAGCTAATTTTTGATTTATTTTAGAGATGAGGTTTCGTCAAGTTACCCAGGCGGGTCTCGAACCCGCGGACTCAGGCAATCTACTCACCTCGGCCTCCCAAAGTGCTGGGATTACAGGCTGAGCCACCGAGCCCGGCCTGTTTTCCTTTTCTTAAATGCACAGTACATACAAGGAATCAGGGAATCTCTTACTGTCTGTGTGCTATTAAGAAAAAGTTACACCAAGCTAGTGTATAATTAGGGACTTACTTGGTCATAAAGTTCATCAGCCATTGTGGGCTTAGGAGCTGTTGTCCACTTGGCACCACGGTGAAAGTAGTCTTTGATAATTGACCGGTATGCTCGGTACTCAAAGAAGCGTGCACGCCATGCCATGGGAGCCTCGATAATCTCATTTCCCACAACTATCAGAATGTCTCGAGGCATCGCACTGTACAAACCTGTCAGACCAACAAATTTCATGACAACCTCAGGAGTCAATTTCCAAGACAGAAAAGTCTATACAATATGATCTCCTTCTCTTGGTTAAAAAAAAAAAATAGAAAAATCTCTGTACATATGCATATATATGTATATAATTATATGAAAACTAAAAAAATGGAATAATACATTCTAGGTTGTTAATATAAATTCTGTGTGGGAGTGGGGAAGCCAAGCCCCCCTCCAAAATGAAACAGTAAAGTCCTTGTATGAAGAGATCTTGAACCACCAAGCCTTTACCAATTGTAAGCTCCTTTCTTTCTATACAGAAACAGAGTACTTAAAGGTTCTCAGCATCACATGATAAAAACCGGGCTAAGGATCATTTTAAAACAATAATTTAGAACACAGAATTTAGACACAAGAAGAGTAATGTAGCTATGTCAGTTAAAAATAAAATGGAAATGTTTCTATTTCCTTTTAAATTTTTGTTCTTGAGGAAAATTAAATGAAATCCACTGTTCTTATGTAAGGAAATAACCAAAAAATTTAGGAAAAACTACTTCTCTCAAGGGGAGTCCATCAGATTTATAAAGAGTTTAGAATGCGTACATCATAATTATATCAACATAAACCAAACCAAAATCCTGAATAGTCTTTAAAGTTTTAAAGAATTAGTAAAATAAAGGAATCTAAAAAAATTTTTTCAGAACTTCCTCCTTACACATTAAGAAATTGAAGATTCAGACACTAGCAATTTGACTATCTGACATCACTTACCCGTAGACTCAAAATCAGGAGTTTTATACTTCAATGACCAGTCAATGGGGTCAGGCCTCCTCACTGTCACTCCTTCCATTTTTAAAATATTGCACATCTCTTCAATTTCAGCAACAGCCTTTTTTAAATGATCTTTGGGAAAATAATGGCCTCCATGCTTCTGGTAAAACGGCCAGTACTTTTCATATGTGTTGGCCTAGAAGCAGAAGAAGGTCAATGAAATACTTACAGGAGAAAAATACAACCTATGGTAAGTTCGTAGGCAGTGAACAACTCTTTGAATAACATGTTGGAATTGAGAGTACAACCATGTCTTGTTCAGTGTCGATTCCCAGTATTAAACATATTGGCCCTCTGGATACTCAACTCAATATTTGTTGAATAAAGAATTTTAAATTATTTTTATATTTTGAGGCTTTTTGCCCCTTCTGTCTGAGATCTCAGTCTAACCACTAGCAGCACGTCTGCCCTCAGACAGGCTGTTCTCCTGGACATTTTGTACCATGCTTCACAGACAAAACAGGACACAAGCATTCTGTTTGAGAACAAACAAAATAGCTCAAGAGAATAAAAGCACCTACACTAAACCAAAGACATGGGCTATCCATGCATCCTAGAATTGTGCCTCGAAAACAGAACCTCAAGAGTTAGTCCTAATCATGCCAAAATATAGGGGATTCTACCATAAATCAGATTTCAGAGAGTGATAAATACTAGAAAGAAGAGGTAAAACTGGGTAATGGGCTTAAGTGTGTGTGAGTATGCCTACTTTAGCTAGATACTCTCTTATGGGGTACTCCTGGCAATCCTATCAAAGAGACAGGGCAAGTTCTCATATGCTCATTTCACATGCAGGGAGGAGGCTCAGGGAAGTCATGTGCTCACTTACTACCTGGACAAGCAGGACTGGAACTCAGGTGCTCTGACTCTTACTCCAGTAGTGTTCCTAATATACTAAGGGACTTGGTTATGTTATACTGGTTTGAAGATTTTTAACTTGATGTGTAAAAACTTTTAAAACTGGAACTGCTTACATAGTTTATATTGTACCCAGTGGTATCTGCTCATCTAGACCAAATTAAATATCCAGAGGTCTGGCTCTTGAATGCCAAAGACTATATCTTTTCTAGATATTGTGTCTCTACTTCACTTTTACTTCAGTCTAATAAATATCAAATAGATAAAAGCAGTCCTGCCTCTTTTCAGTTCAATATCTAGTTCAACACCAGTTCGGATGGAGCCTGGCTTGGTGAATAAGGTGTAGGGCAAAAAACTAGTCTTTAGAAAACATGAATGATGCCAGTGAAGCTCTAAAATAGGAGTTGGTAAGCAAAGGTCCATGGGCCAAATCCAGCCCACTGCCTGTTTTTGTAAATAAAATTTTGCAGGAACACAGCCACACTCACTTGTTTACATACTGTCTACACTGCTTTCACAATGGCAGAGTTGAGAGTTGAGTGGTTGTGACAGAGACTGATGGTCTGCAAACCCTGAATTATTTATTATTTGACCCTAGTCAGGAAATGTTTGCTGACCCCTCGTCTGAATCATTAATTAGTTCCTTTACTTTTTAAGATCTATAGGCAAACGGCAAGCTCAATTTCTGGGTTATGAAAAATGTTACCAGCATTAAACATTTGAGTATTTCTAAGACCAACGTACCCATTAAAACAAAACAAAAACATTCCACTCTTTTGTACTCCTAGGAATTCCTGCAGTAACCAAAAAGAGAAGACAATAATGAGTCTTTATATTCCTCTCAGACACATCCTGGTACTACTCATCCATTCACTACTTCCTTCTTTTCATGCCAGGCACATCTCTTACAATCCACTAAGGGACAAGAAGCCTTTGAAAATTTAGGTTACAGCAGATGCAGTCTACTGGGTTACAGCAGATGCAGAGTTATGTTGTCTTGCCAGACTCATGCCTAAGTATTCTGTGTGACTATTTGTACAGAGTGAAGCTTGCCTTGGTAAATACGAAGTAAACTTTCCTGGGAGAATAAAGTTATTTAAACAAATGTGAGTTTTCTTATATACCTTATAATCTGGCAAAGGTTGGACAAAGTTCAAATGATCAGGACACATTACATTTTCCAAGAAATAGTTGGAAATTGTTTACACTTCCTTTATAACCCTGCTAAATGAGTTAGCAATCATTTACCAAGTTGTCTGCAAGATAATGAATACTACATTAGATGCTTAGCATATGATATTTTTAATAATCTGTTGCAGAGATGTGGCTGCATTCCCAGAAGCTTTATAGTCTATCAGAGCCTAAAATCCCTTATGGGTGTTTGCCAAATGAATTTTTAATTGCCATCTTTGGAAGACTAAGAAACAACAATAGAAACTTCTTATGTATCCAGCTGTAAACTTATATTACATTAACCTTGATTAATCTTGTATTTTATAAAAAGCTCCTTTATCAAGGGCTTTATTTTTTTGAAAGGCAAAAGCAAAACAAAAAGCACTTATTTGATAGAAAGTATTTATTATGTTTTACAGAATAAAAGGCCATAGAACTTTCAGAAATTGTGCTTCCTGACAACTACGTTACTTACTCTTTTCCTTAAAATTTCCCTAGTACTTGTATCTCCTAACATCTTACGCTCTAATTACCTACAGACAATTTAGTACATTATTTTATCTTTTATTGTTCCCAAAGGAATTAATACATGTGCCATTCTTCTCCACTAGAAGGCACGGATTTGCCTTCTGGGACCACACATGTTTTGGATTTACTTTCATCTCCCTCAAAACCAGGTTTACCATGTGGCACAAAACAGAAATAATCAGACAATGAATGAAATCAATACTGCTGATGTCACTAATATTTATAACCACTATATCCTCAATGTACTTTTGTAATATAATTGGCAAACTGAATTTATACAACTATAATAATGAGTTGTAGTTTTGTCCTTTTAAAATACTTAACATGTAACCTTTTACCTTCAGATTAATCCTATTAGGTAGATAGCAAACCTCTTAATATCTTCATTTTACTGGGGCCCAGAAATTTGTGGAATCTTGCACAAGGTTAAATAGCTGATTAACCAAGACTAGTTATCAAGCTTTTATCAAATACCTAATTCAATCCCAGTCTCCTGACTTCAGCATGGTACACTTTCTACAGGCCTATGAAACTACAAAGTCTAAAGCAATAAATCAAGTGGCAAAGAACTAAAAATAATGCCTGACAATTCTGATTCCATAAGATCACATGATATGAAAGTCAATAATTTCAAACACAAGTAGAAGGATAAATTATTGCCTGAATTTGAACTTTAATTTCACCCAATTAAAATGGTTTACCAGAAGGGACAACTTCAAGAAAAGACTTAAAAAAAAAAAAAAAGACTTTTTAAAGACATGTGGATGGTATATAAATTAATCTGCTCCTCAAATTCTAAATATCAGAACCAAAGATAATTTCAGAACAACAAGGAGAAATGGATACTTTTTTTCTATTCTCCTGTCTTCCAGGTCTAACTCAGGAAACATTTCTTTTTCTTTCTTTTTTTTTTGAGTTGGAGTCTCACTCTGTCGCCCAGACTGGAGTGCAGTGGCCGTTCCCAGCCACCGCAGCCTCGACCTGCTGGGTTCTGGCGATCCTTCCGCCTCAGCCTTCCAAGTAGCTGGAACTACAGGCACGCACTACCATGCCCGGCTAATTTTTTTATTTATTGTAGAGATGAGGTCTCGCTGCCCAGGCGGGTCTCGAACCCGCGGGCTCAGGCAATCCACTCACCTCAGCCTCCCAAAGACACAGGATTACAGGCTGAGCCACCGAGCCCGGCTAGGAAACATTTCTTCAAGAATACTTTCTAACTATCCAGCCCTTGGTCACTGCTTTTTCCTTAGCTCTCCTGGCACTTCAACTGCCTTACCAGTTGATCGGAATAAGATATTTAGTCTTCATTTCTATGTGATCATTCCATCTCTGAAAATAGAAAGGAAGTTATTTTGTGTTAATAGCTCTAGAGCCCTGGGAATATTTCTTTTTTTTGAGTTGGAGTCTCTGTCTCCCAGGCTAGAGTGCAGTGGCACACTCATGGCCCACGCAGCCTCACTCAGGCAATGCTTCCGCCACAGCCTTAGAAGTATCTGGAACCACAGATGTACGCCACCATGCCTGGCTAATTTTTTTGATTTATTGTAGAGAAGAGATCTCACCAAGTTGCCCAGGTTGGTCTTTAACCCCTGGGTGAAAGCAATCTTTACACCTCCACCTCTCAAAGTGCCGGGATTATAGGTGTGAGCCACCACTTGCAGCTTAGAGTCCTGGTAATATTTCTGATGACTATGACAATGCTGTTACAGAACTTATTTCCACAATCTGCATTACAACTAAAAATGTAAGTATTCAGGAAGAATTTAAGGACATTGAAGATATATTGTAACCTATTATTAGTGGGACTTTAGGCTATGTCTACAATGTGGATGGTGTTCCCTTACATATGAGACCATTGTGCAATATATAATCTGAACACCAGCTCCTAGAGGCCCTGGTTATAAGACTATTACAGATTTAAAACATTAGAAGGTTTTTTCATGGAACCAACTGTGCTGCCCATCAAAAGAGGACTGGTTAAAAAAATGTGGTACATATACAAAATGGAATATTATGCAGCCATAAAGAAGGACAAAATTATGAACTTTGCAGCAACTTGGATGGACTTAGAGTCTACAATACTGAGTGATCTATCACAGAAACAAAGAACTGAGTATGTTGTCACTCATAAGTGGACCTTGAACAATTATCATAATACTATAAGAAAGGGATTGGCAATAGAGGAAACTGCCAGGGAAGGGGGGGCCACACCTCATCAACAAGGTTATTTGCATAATGAATATTTGTATACCTAACCCTGAATTGTACCCCACATCTTTAAAATAAAAATTTTTTTTAAAATTATAAGTTTTTTAAAAGGAAATATTACTTGCTGCCAGGCAAATCCTGGATGGCTTTGTCAAAGGTACCATTGAAGCTAGATGGTAGTAGGTTTAAACTACAGACAAGAGAATGCAGGAAGATAGATGGAGGAGACTTAGGCAGGGACAGAGACACAAGGCTTGCTAGGGAACAGTGAGTAGTCTGGTTTAGCTGCTTACAAGGCTGTCTAAGAAAAATGCCAAAAATCAGGCTGGACTATTAAAGGAGAAAGGGCCTTAAACAGTAATAAACATCTGCTAACCATCCAGACTAACACATCTCTGCAAGACAAGCCAATGATTGAAATGGGGAGTCCTGGGAATGCAGATAAGAACCAGGCTGTGAAGGATTTTTAATACCATGAGGACTTTATCCTAATCAATGGGAGACTAGCAAAGTAGAGGAGTGAGGGGAGCAGAATGAGTAACATGTTCAAATTTGGGTTAAGAAAACCCACTTGGACAGCAGCCGGAAAGAGAGAAGAATGAGTAGGAGAGACTAGTTAGGAGTTAACTGCAATAGTCCAGGCAGCAGATGAGTTTCTGACCTAAAGCAGAAGGATGAAGGCAAGATTCACCTTGACAAAAGACTTGTTAGATCTTGGAGAATGGATATGGAGGATGTGACCGAAGGAGAAATCAAAGATAATTCTTTGGTGTTTTAGCTTGGTTAAATAGGAATGCTAAAAACCAAAAGGAAGAAATGAAGAAGGGTCTAGTTTAGCAGGATGGCTTGCAGATGAACTCTAGATGTGCCAAGTTTGAGGTTCTGTGGCAATATCCAGTAAGGAGTGTAACATGTTGATCCAGAGGGTGTTCAAGAGAGAAATCTAGGCTAGAGTAGAGGTGAAAGGAGAAGCAGTGAGCATTGCTAAGAGAACCCAAAGTGAAATTCTGTTCAATTCCAACATTACAGACTGTGAAGGAAGAAGATCTAAAGAACAGAAAAAGAACTAACACCCCCAGAAAAAGATCTCTCAGAACCCAAGAGAAGAGTTTCAGGAAGGAAACAATTATCATTGGTGTAAATAGTGTCAGTTATCACAGAGGTGTCAAGTAAGATAACTTAAAACTTAGCGGAGCATGGTGGCGCATGCCTGTAATTCCGATCACCTGAGCCCGGCAGGTAGAGGCTGTGGTGGCCATGAACGTGCCACTGCACGACAGCCTGGGTGACGGAGTGAGACTCCGACTCAAAAAAACCCCAAACAACTTAAAACTAACCACTGGATCCCAGAGATCTGGAAGAGTAAGCTGAACCCCCACTTTCAGACACATGAATACGCTTGCATTACCTTCACCTCCACAGTGAACGGTGGAACGCAGGCGTTTTCTGCTCTGCCCACTATCACTTCCTCTAAGGGGTCCCATTCGTTATAAGAGGAGACAGGGCAGTCCTTGGGCAGAGGATCAGTGACCTTGTTGTCAGCTGCACAGGAGTTCCGGGAGGAAGCCGTAGCTGCCTGGGTGCTCTGGAAAGTTCGCTGCACCCATCCTGTTAAGGTTCTTCCAAGCTTCCAAGAACAAATAACAGATTATTGCGTAGCCATATACAGTACTTGGGGGGAGGAGGAATTGGAGATGGCGTGAAAGCCCAGCATAATATTATCATTAAAACCTTTTAGGAGAGTGTGAATCAAGATATGAATAGCACATGGGTGGGTAGTGGGATTAAGATTCCTTACCTTCTTGTTTATCTATAAGCTCTTCTTTTATCCGTTAATTGCTGTAACTTTAAAACCCCCAGAAGAGTGTGTCCCCAGTGACCATACACACCCATTTATATCTCAGAATGGGCTTCAGCAATCAAGCTTTAAGCAACTCTTCTGCAGGTCAACCCTCCTCTCAGAAAACCACAGAAAGCTGCTCTGTATCTTCCTGCCAAGCCCAGCTGGAGAGGGAGCCTCCTTTCTCCTTCGTACCAAAGGTTACCAATACTAGGCTTCTTTCTTTCCTTCTTTCTTATTTTCCTAAACATTAGGCTTTTTAATTTTTTTAAACAAGTGAAAGCGTGAAAGCATTTACAAAGGATCTTATCTTTCAGAATAATCAGCTTCAAACCAAAAATGTTTCATTTTGACATACACTCCGTATTTTCTTCGCTTCAATTCTGAAAGTGAGCAACTGCCATCTGCTACATTTTACACATGGTCCAAGATGAGGAGTAACCCAGGCACAAATTTAAACGACTCAAAAGGAAGTCTAAGAACTTCCAAAACCTTTTCAAAACGCTGGGCCAATAAAACCTAGAGCGGAAAGAGTCCCTCGCCCACTGGGCAAAACTCACTCCCCAGATCTCTAGCCTACTCCATTAAAAGCCTTAGGAAGGGGACAGGAGGGAAGCTGGGGTCGAGCCTGAAGCAAGAGGGAGAGGGAGAGCGACAGCTGGGCAGGAACCAGTTACCGGGGCCAGCCAGACGGTCGGAGCTATTCCAGTCTGGGAGCAAGGGAGGGTCTGCAGGCGCGCGCTGGCGCCTCAAGGAAGCTGAGGGCGGGGCCGGGCAGAAACAGCTCCCAGGCTGGACTGGCCCCAACTCCTCTCGAGACGCAGGGCTCCATGTTACACTCGGAGGCAGCCTGCTCGCTCGCTCTCCGTCCCCGATTCCCACTTTGCTTGCCTCCTCGCATCCATCCACCGCACACGCATTTACCAGAAAGCTCCCCAACTCCATGCCCCCTCAGGGATCTGAACCCCAACAACGCCACCCTTTTACTAAGAGGCGTCTCCGTCGTCCCCATCCCCTCGACCCGGGCGGGAAGCTTGGTGGGGTGGACCCAGGTCCGGCTGAGGCGGGCGGCGTCCCCGGCGCTGTGGGGCCACCCCGGCCGGAGACCCGCAGAGAGCAACTGTGCCCCACCGGGTGGGGCCGCAACGCACGCCCCCCGGCCCCGGGGACACCGCCAAGTTCCTGGCAGCCTGCAAAGGCTCTAGAGGCTGAGCGTCTGAGGCGGACCAGAAGGGACATTGTCATGCAATTCTGGCTGGGGAAAGCGAGGGAACGCGGCGGCTCCGGGGAAGGGGCGGGCGCTCTACGCCCCCCGCAGAGCCGAGAGCGCGGAGACGCGGTCGCCAGACCAGGCCGGTGGCGCACGCACCCGAGACCCGATGTAGTGCACCGCCTCGGCGCCGCGGCTCCCGCCGCGCAGACACCGCACCCGCAGCATCGCCCCGGCCCGGCTGGTCCACGAGCGGAATGTTCCGGCGCTCCGCCGCGTCCAAAGGAGCCTCCCGAGAGCGCGCCCGAACGGGCTGGGCGGTGCGCGCGGCCCGCGGCCTTTTGTAGCCACGCCCCGCCCCGGCCGCCCCCCGCGGCCCCATTGGCTGCCGGGAACAGGTGGTGGGGCCGGCGGCGCACGGGTCCCCGCCACCCCGCAGCCCCGAATTAGGAACTGTCGGAACCCGAGCCGGCCGGGGTTAAGCCTCCGGAACTTGCCCTTTTTTAATGCGTTCCGCCACTGACGCTTAGGCGGCCCCCGCGAGCCCCTGGGTGTGGCGGGGAACCCGGTAGGACGCGATTTCTGACGAGGTTAAACGTGTTATGTACATGGATTGTTTTAAACGAATATTTGTGCATTTAAACATGCAAAGCGTGAGAACGATCTTCTGTTTACGTTCACATGTGTGCACTGACCCAGTCTCCTCATTTTACAGTGAACGAAATCACTGAAAGATGAGGTGGCTCCTTAGGGCAACACCGGGTTTGAGACTGGAGGGGACTCAGTCTGGAACTCGAGTCATCTGCTCCCAGGTGGCTGGCTGTGCTGTCTATCCGCTAGACCGTCGGGTGTTCTCTGGAGCGCCTGACATTTCAAATGGTCTTTGGTCATGGCTCGAGAAACTCAATCATGAAAATTGAGACAAATGAGCGTCAGAAATAAAGGAGGACTACAGATAGTTTCTTTCCTTCTATTTCATGTATTAACATTTTTGTTTCAACTTGATAAGGATGCTGTATTAAAAAAACGTATTTCTCTCACAGTGCAGTCTTAATTGCTGCGGATTTGTGAAAAACTAAAGAGCTCAGTTTTTTACGTTCTTAGCAGAAGGGGGGTAAGAGATTTAAATACTTCTCAAACTTGTTTTCCAGAGTTCACTGATGGAAGGCACCAAACAAGCAGGATGACATGGTGGAAAGAGCCTTGGGGAGGGAATTAGGATAACTGAGTTCTGCTTGACTCTGTTATAGACTACTATGTGTCTTCTTGGTTTGCAACCTTCTTATCTGCCAAGTGAGAACAATCTAATTTATTGTCCCTAGCACACAGGGGTTGCTGAGGGGGCAAAATGAGAGACCGTACATGCAGAACTTGATGTGGCACTAAGATCGTTATATGAATATGAGGCAATATGTTACCACTCTAACAGGGAGGTCCCCGGATATCATAATATGGTGAAAGAATGAAGTTTAGGTTTATATCTTAGCTCTGCCACTAATTCCTTGACATTTCTAATGAAGGCTTCATACTTTTAGTGAGGTTTTGGGAAATCGCTAACATTTCTTAAAATTTAAAAAGTCCCTTCTCCCAACAATAAAATCCAGCCACTTTGGAGGTCTAATTCTTTCAGTGTACACATGATAAGGCCTTGACATTACCCTATACCATCTATACCACTTCTGAGATCTGAGAACATCCACGTTACCCATTAGAGACACTTTTAATTTTGCAGATGTAAGGATTGAGAGTGTCTGGTGGTAATTATGAGGCTAGGGTGTCAGTAAGTTTTATATAAAGAAAAACTTACTATAGTCATACAGCACACACTTATCTCCTAGGATCCAGCAGAAAGTATGTAGAGATACCCAAACCAGTTCTATCGTTACAAAAGCAAATGAAAGCACTCCTCCCTGCCCTCAACTTACCCTTTCTCTTTTATTTTTCTTGAAAAGATTCTGTAAACATTTTTAGATTGACCTCATCAACTGAAAAGCACAAGCCTTCTGTATTGGATTGTTTGTCTAATACTGGGCCAACTCAACAGAATATCTATAGTGATACTTGGCAACACCCTGGTCTTTAGTTGCTGTCTTAATCAGAAGAAATGGAAAAGACTCTTATTTTTCCTTCCCCTACTGGCAGTAGGTAACAACAATAACTGACTGAACCAGTAATTTTAGAATCTTGGTGGTCTGTTTCCCAGTGGTTATGCATATTCAAGTCTAATGGTATTGTACTTTTGTAGTTTAATTTAAAGGCATGATTTAGGATAGTGTGGATGTAGAAAGGAAATGGACAAGGGATAGAAAACACATCAGAAGCATGTATTCCTGATCACACACATAGAAAACACATCGGAAGAAAAAAAGTCTTCTTTTCAATTTTTCCCTTATTGCTATTGCCTTGGAGATATGCCCAACTCTACCTGGTTCCAACCAACAAAGTACAAAGTTATTGAAATGTGTCTCGAGATAAAAATAAAACAAAAAAACTAGTAAAAAAGACCTCTCTCTGTCTCTGGCTCTGTCTCTCTCTCTCTGTCTCTGTCTGTCTCTCTCTTTCTGTCTCTCTGTCTCTGTCGCTCTCTCTCTCTCTGTCTCTCTCTCTCTGTGTCTCTGTCTCTCTCTGTCTCTGTCTCCCTCTCTGTTTCTGTCTCTCTGTCTCTATCTGGTCATCTATCTCTATCTGTCTCTATCTAGTCATAAGGTTAAAAAAAAAAGAACAACAACAAAACAGTCTTTTGTAAGAACTCATTATCGTTGACTTCAGAACCTGTGCATAGTGAAGAAACATAAATACAGAGTAAGGTATTCCTAGAATTAAAGATACAAATACTCTGTGAAACTGGTACACACACACACACACACACACACACACACACAGAGATGAAATTAGGTAACTGCAGAAGTTACCCATTGTAAGAGATATTTGTGCCTATAGTTTAGGGGAAGGATATCTCTAAAAGTAAATTAGAAAAAAAATGGTATTACTCAAGCTCAAATAGGTGACAAAAATATATTCTTATGACTGGAATTAAAGAAAGTTGAACTTTTTAAGAAAATATTTGGGACCAGGTATGGTAGCTCACACTTGTAATCCCAGCACTTTGGAAGGTTGAGGCAGAAGGATTGCTTGAGGCCAGGAGTTTAAGACCAGCCCGAGCAACATAGCAAGATCCTATCTCTACAAAAAATGAAAAAATTAGCCAGGTATGGTGGTGTGCATCTGTAGTTCCAGCTACTCAGGAGGCTGAGACAAGAGGATTGATTGACTCCAAGAGTTCAAGGCTGTAGTAAGTAAGCCATGATCATGCTACTGCACTCCAGCCTGGGTAACAGAGAGTGTGACCCTGTCTCAAAAAAAAAAAAAAAAAAAAAAAATTATGTAGACTGCATCAATAAAATATCTTTGGAAAGACACAAGATACTGATAACAAAAGTTGTCCCTAGAGATGGGGCCTGGGTAGCTGTTGGACAGGAGTGGAAGAGACTTTCACTGTAATCCTTATTGTACCTTTGAATTTGGACATGTGAATGAAATACCTAATATATAAACAAAAAATATATTTACAAGACTGCATTTACAGAGGTGTGATTGTCAATGTGAAGTTTTTAAGAAGAAAGCCTGAGTGTACAATCTACAGAGTCTATTCATCCAGCTGTATATAAGGGTGGAATCAAAATATGCTGATCTCGGAAAGGTGAAACCAATTGAGGACAATAATATTCCATGGATTTTAAAAGAAATCTTCCTCAGTAATACTCACCTCTTCCAACTTTTATTTTTTTGTGTGTTGGAGTCCCACTCAGTCACCCAGGCTGGAGTGCAGTGGCACACTCATGGTCACCCCAGCGTCCACCTGCTGGGCTCCAGCGATCCTTCTGCCTCAGCCTTCCAAATAGTTGGACTACAGGAGCGTGCTACCACGCCAAGTTAATTTTTTTTTTTAATTGTAGAGACAGGGTCTTACCAAGTTGCCCAGGCTGGTTGCAAACCCCTGGGCTCAGGCAATCTTCTCGCCTCAGCCTCCCAAAGTGCTGGAATTACAGGCTTGAGCCACCATTCCTGGCCACTTCCTCCAACTTCTGAGCTCACCAAGCAACCTCCCTGGGAACGTTCACATAGGGAAGGGGTTACCCTGCAGACTGAGCACAAGTGATTTGGTGGCTGGAAGATAAAGCCCTCAATGCAAAGCATTAAATCAGTATTCTAGCGTATCCTTCAGAGGTTGGTGAGCTTAGTAGGTATAGCTCAGTCCTTGTTCTCTAAGTATGCTCTCCTTCTTAATATTCTCCCTTTCCTGCCTACCTAGTCAATTCTGGGTAAACTGATGAGATCCTCTTTCTGGCCCTGAAATGCTGTGGGACTGGCCTGTTCCCACAATACCCTGTGTTCCACTAGCTCACAGTACATCGCATACAGCCCTGGAACTGCCTGTTCATCTATTTGTCTCTCACTAGGCTGTTGGCTCCTTAAGGATATGGATCCTGTTACATCCACCTCTGTATTCCTAGCACGGTGCCTGACACAGCCCAGGTCCTCAACCAGTTGTTCAATGCTGCTCTAAAAGCGAGGATAGAACAACCTCCCTCTTTGATATCTTACAGTCTTTGATTTCAAATGAGTTGCAAATGTGATGGCAGCCTTTGCACTGTCTCCTTACAAATCCTTTTAGAATTTTCATTAGTTATGAACAGCTGTGTTATTACTGCTCAGCATCTCCCAATGAAGTAGATTATTTCATCAGAAGACAACTGCAAAACAGCAGCTCCAGCTAAATTAAACCCCAGCTTTCTCTAGGCTTCAGTGCTGACTTAAGCTGTGATTAAGCTGGCGCTGAAACTGATCTGACTTCAAGAAAACTGAGGAAGAAACATCTGGAGTCTGCTCCAAGGAATCTTATGATCTTATTTCTTTCATTTTAGTCTTCAAATACCCTTCTGGAATTTAAAAACAGTAAACACTATTATTTTTAAGTCCTGACTAAACTTAAACTAAAAGGTAAAGGTCAACCCATATGATAATGTCTTGATATCAGAGTATATGGCAGGCAATTTTTGTAAATGAAAAAAAAAAAAAAAACAACTACATCTGTTCCTATATCACTTCAGTCTTATTTTGGTTTTGTTTTAATTTTTTTTAGGACAGAGTCTCACTCTATCACCCAGCCTGGAGTGCAGTGGTGCTGTCATAGCTCACTGTAGTCACAAACTCCTGAGCTCAAGCCTTCTTCCTACCTCAGCCTCCTGAGTGAGTAGCTAGGACTACAGGTGCACACCACCACACCCTGCTAATCAGTCTTTTAAAAAAAAATAGCAACAGTTTTTTAAAGATAAAATTGACATAGCCTAAAGTTCACCCTCTTGAAGAGTACAATTCAGTGGCTTTTAGTATATTCATAGAGTTGCGCATCTATCATCACTATCCAATTCCAAACATTTTCATCGTTCTCCAAAGAAACCCTGTACCTACTGACAGACACTCCCCCTACCCCTTTCCTCCACCTCAGCCCCTGGCAACCACTAATCTACTTTCTATTTATTAACTTGCCTATGGGCTGCTATAGTTTGGATATTTGACCCTCAAACCCTCATGTTAAACCTGATCCCCATTGTTGAAGTTGGGGCTTAATGGGAGATGTTTGGGTCAATGGGGGCTGGCCCCTCATAAGTGACCTAATGCCCTCCTTGCAGTAATGAGTGAGCTCTTGCTCTATTAGTTCCTTGAGAGCTGACTGTTAAAAAGAGCCTGGCACCCCATCCTGGCTGCTGCTTCTCTCTCATATAATCTCTGCACAGGCTGGTTCCCTTTTGCCTTCTGCCATGAGTGGAAACAGCCTGAAGACCTGAAGCCCAGATGCTGGTGCCATGCTTCTTGTACTGCCTGCAAAACTGTGAGCCAAATAAACTTCTTTAGAAATTACCCAGTTTCAGCTATTCCTTTATAGTAGCAAAATCAGACTAACACATGGGCATTTCATACAAATGGAACCAAACAGTATGTGGCCTTTAGCATCTGGTTTCTTTCACTTAGCTCCTTTTTAAGGTTCATTCATATTATAGCATGCATTACTACTTGATTCCTGTTTAAGGCTAAGTACTATTCCATTGCCTGGATATACCACATTTTGCTTATTCCTTGGTTGGGCTATTATAAATAATGCCATTATAAACATTCATGTACAATTTTTTGTGTGGACATATGTTTTCATTTCTCTTGGATATATACTTAGGAGTGAAATAGCTGCATCATATGCGGGAATCCCCCAAAATTTAGAATTTATTTATAAAAAAGTGTGCATTTATTCTTACATGTTTACACTTCAGTCATCTTCAAAATACTCCCTGATGCAATACACCTATTGAGATGCTTTTTCATTGCTCAAAAGTTTTTGAGCCCGTCAATGTTGATGATTTTTAGTGCTTCTGCTGTTTTTGTTTAACTTCTTCCACATCCGCAAAATATTTCCCTTTGAGAGCTTTTCTCATCCAAGGAAATGAAAAAAGTCTCTTAGGGTGAGATTGGGTGAACAGAAAGGGTGGGCATGAGGATCATGAAGTTTTTGGTCAAAAACTGCTGAACTCAGCAGACATGAGTAGATGCACTTGTAAATCACCCATCATGAAATGGGCAAACGTGTTAAAAGAATCTTAGAAAAAACTTCACTGAAGCCAAACACAGCCTTTTACAACAATGCTAGCTGGTACACTGGTGCTGATGAGTTCCTAGAACATTTACCTAATGGGGGAAGCCTGTACTACAACGGCCTGCCCTCCAAAAAATAATTCCATTTTTGGAGGGGTTCCCCCTCGTATGATAACTCCATGTTTAACATTCTCAGAAACTGGCAAGATGTTTCTTTAGTAGCTGGGTACAGTGGTTCACACTTGTAACCCCAGCACTTTAGGAGGCTGAGGTGGGAGGATCACTTGAGGCCAGGAGTTTGAAACCAGCCTGGGCAACATAGCAAGATCCTGTACAAAAAATAAAATAAAAATTAGCCAAGTTTGGTGGCACATGCCTATAGTCCTAGTTACTCAGGAGGCTGAGGCAGGAAAAACACTTGAGTCCAGAAGTTCGAGGCAGCAATGAGCTGTAACCATACAAATTGTGTGGTAATGTGTCTTTGACAAGTTGAACTTACATGAGTCAGCTATAGCTGAATTCTACTGAGAAAGACCGGAACATAGTATGAGGCCTCTAAACAAGCTCAGGGATGGCTTAGATGCTCTATTGAGAACTCTATAGAGACAAGAGAAAGCATTTTAGCATAAGTGTAGCTGTTGTCCCCTGCACTGTAGTCAAAGAGGGAGAACATCAGGAAGGGGAAGGATGCATCAGAAGGGTCTGTCCTATTGAATCGTTCTGGAAATAACACTGTATACGCATCCCCACGTGAGTTCAACCTTAAGACTTTCAGCAAGAGCTAAAATAGCTCCACCCAATCTGCTGAAAAATCTGTGCCTCCCATTTCTCCCTAAGCTTCCCTTTTTAACTCAACAGCCTCTAGCACTTGTCATGCTGGAAAGATCTAGATAGCATCCAAGAGTGAGGAAGGCATATTGTCCATTTCTAGAAATGATGTGGAATTTAGTGAATCACTATCATTATGTTACATAATGTCAGTACCACAATGATGCTTCTGCCCATCAACAATCCCTGGTTTTGAAGGAAATATCCTTTGGGCACCTTAGTGGTAGGAAACCACTTATCACTGGACCTTCTCTCTCATCTCATTCTTGCAGCCCAAACTCCTCTTCCCATACTTTTTCAACCATCTTCTGATTCTCTATTTATACTTCTGGTCTCAGAGTCATTAAAAAAATGCTATAAAATAAGAAAGAGATTGAATGACCAACAACTAGGAAAGAGTTAAATAAATTTCAACACATTCAGCATCTGGCAAAGTGCTTGGCTTTTAAATGAGTAAATACATTTTTCTTAACGAACATTTCTTAAGTAAATGAATAAATTTAGGATTTAAAATAAATAAATTTCAGCCGGGCTCAGTGGCTCAGACTGTAATCCCAGCACTTTGGGAGGCTGAGGTTAGTGGATTGCCTGAGCCCGCGGGTTCGAGACTCGCCTGGCCAACTTGGCGAGACCGCAACTCTACAATAAATCAAAAACTAGCCGGGCATGGTAGCGCGCGCCTGTGGTTCTAGCTACTTGGAAGGCTGAGGCGGAAGGATTGCCGGAGCTCAGCAGGTTGAGGCTGCGGTGGCTGGGAGTGGCCACTGCACTCCAGTCTGGGTGACAGAGTGAGACTCCAACTCAAAAAAAAAAAAAAAAAATTAAAATAAATAAATAAATAAATAAATTTCATCATAGGATGGGACATGTGCCACTAAGAAGAATGTTTACAAGAGGCCTTTTTTTTTTTTTTTTAAGTAACCTGGGACAATTCTTATGTCATTATGTTAAAAAGTAAAAGATGATGTATTATCTTAAATATGCCAGGTTAGTATATTGATTATTTTGAGTTGAAAACATAGGAGAAATTGTAGTTTTAGAAAGGTCAAGCTAACCTGTCCCTTTTAGTATGCAGTAAAAATAAAGATATCTCTGAGAGGGGTACCCTCTCCATACAGGATATGGAAATAGCCCTTATCACCAGAGACTTGGAACTAGAGGCTACAATGAACCGAAATACTCATACTTAATGAAGTAACTCTCATCTTTCATCTGTTTTACACACCTTCCCCATCTATCTCCTAGTGACTCCCCTAGAAAATTTACTGTTCTAGTCAGATTTTCTTTGGCTTGCCATTTCTTCTCAAATGTATCGGTTCTTTGTCTAAAAAGTATAAAAGCATCTTGCTTTGGTCACTTATTCAAACTTTTCTTGTGAAGATCCCCATGTATGTGTAAAACTAACATAATTTGTATACTTTTCTCTTGTTAATCTGCCTGGTATCAATTTAGCTTCTAGACCCTGCTGCAGAGTCTACTAAGAGCTAAAAGGTGACTGGGTGATCTCTGTATCCACTACAATATTAAGAGAAAAATAACATTCACACCCATGAAAGGAATAAAGAGAAAAAAAGAAAAATAACAGAATATGAAATTGTACATAAAGTATTCTGTCAACCATGCTGAATATATGTATACAAAGAAAATCCTGGAAGAAATTCCCCACAATTTTAGTAGTGACCATCTTTGCTTAGAGATGTCATGGGTTATCTTTATATTCTTCTTTCTGCTTTTCTGCAACTTGTATACTTTTCTCTATGAGACATTATTACATTTATAATCCGAAAAAAAAAATCCTGATTGCTTTTTTTTTTAAGAAGCAAAGGATCTTGTGTCTGCTTCAAAAGAACTCTTGTCACAGATGTTTTTCCTTGCAGTTTTGCCCCAAGGACACTGTAGACACTGCTCTGGGAGAAAACCTCCTACAGCCACCTGGCTCCTCTCATGTCCATGCATGCTGAGATCTGGCAGGATCAGGAGACTGGCGTGGGAAGGCACCTCTCTCTCTCTCTGTTGTACACTTTGCCTGGTTCTCTCCGTCTGTGCTTGCTATTTCACGTTGTCTGTTGCACTTGTTGCTGGTGGGGAATTTTCCAGAATTACTGCTCCCAGCAAAAGGTACTTCTCTAGTTAAGCCCTGGGAAATGGAGAAGCAACATTTGCCAATTTTCTGCAACTCTCTCTAATATTCCTACTTATCTTGAGCAGTATCCCACAAGAAAGACTCATTTCCTACACCCATGATCATTTTAGTGGCAAAATATCTCCCACAGTCATGTTTTCCCTGCTAAAGAAAGGTCTGTCCAAATAGAATTATTCAGAATTTGAAAGCATAGGGTCAAAGTAGGAGCCAATTTTGAACTTTTGTTTAGGAATCCTAAATTTCTGTTTTTACTATGCTACTCAGAATTTAAAAGCAAAAGTAAATGCCAAGACTGTATGTTGCAAGGTCTGAGGTAGAAGTATTCAGTCATAGCACAGAAAGGGAATGATCTGGGAGGCATGAGTTTTTTGGTTTTTTTTAAAATAAGGATTGATTTAGAAATGACAGACTATGACAGCAAACATGTTGCCTTTTCTAGAAAGTTATGTTGTTCATGTGACAGCAATTAAGTCACCTAAGGGGACAGATTTCATGTATATCAACATTCCCAAGAGAATGCATCTGCAACTTGAGATCCTTGTGCTCTTCTGGCACAGTACTGTAGCAACCGAATTTCTGACTCTACAGCCAATTTATCGCTGGGAAAATCTATTAATTCTCAAATTTTCATACACAGACAATTAAGATAATTGTTTATTACTACAGAACTGACTCTTCAGTGACTTTGATTAGATCAAATAGCACTATTTCATGGTATCCCTAGTTTCTTACATTTAAAGCTTCTCTAACTTTTCCAGGCAGAGTGAAGCAATTTCTCCCTGTGCACCAGCACACCTTTTTACACCTTTAACCTCTTTGACAGCACTTACCACATGGCTGTAACAGCTTGTTTATAGATTTTTCTCTTTCACCAGACCTCTGGAGAGCAAGGGCTGTAGCTCCTGTACCTAGTATACTGATTGCCACTTAATAGATATTTATGGAATTAATTGCCTAATCAAAATTGTATTTGTTACCCTTAGAATTGATACTACACTTTAAAACAAAATAAAAATATTTGAGAGAGGCATATTTATAGAATGTTAAAACTAGGAGGGACCTCATTTTGTAGTTGGGATAAAAATGGCTCAGGAAGGCTATATGACCCATCCAAATTCATCAAACACTGCTGAGATCAATCCTCAGTGCAATTCCCTTTCCAAAAGTTAAGTGAAGTTTTGGAAAATGGACTTTGATTTTACACTCTGGGAATTCAAATCTGTGAACCTTAAAGTTTCAGGTTTAGCAAAATATTGTAGTACTACAGGCATCAAGACAGGTTTTAAGTGAGGGTGTTATAGCTAGGAGTTTTGCACAAGTCTGCCTTCTGAACTTCTGGAAGTCTATCTGTTCTTTAATATGTTAAAAAATGTCATGAGTTTGTGGGAAATTTTATTTTCTAATATACTTTTTTTTTTGAGCCAGAGTCTCACTGTCACTCAAGCTGGATAGTGCAGTGGCATGCTGCTCATGGTCACTGCAGCCTCGACCTGTTGGGCTCCGGCGATCCTTCAGCCTTAGCCTTCTAGGTAGCTGGAACCACAGGCATGCACCACCACACTTGGCTAATTTTTTTTCTCTTTTAATTTTTATTTTGAAATTGTGGGGTACAATTCAGGGTTAGGTATACAAATGTTCATTGTGCAGGCGGATATCAACTACAGGCAGTCCCAGCCCCCCCTCCTTTGCAGTTTCCCGCTACTTTCGATCCCTTTCCAACAGTAATATAGTAGTTGTTCAAGGTCCACTCATGAGTGAGAACATGTGATACTCAGCTCTTTGTTTCTGTGAGAGATCACTCAGTATTATAAACTCTAATTCTATCCACATTGCTGCAAAGTTCATGATTTTGTTCTTCTTTATGGCTACATAATATTCCATTGTATATATGTACCACATTTTTAAAATTCAGTCCTCTTTTGATGGGCAGCATGGTTGGTTTCATGTTCTTGCTATTGTGAACAATGCTGTGATAAACATACGTGTGCAGGTATCTTTTTTATAGAGTGATTCTACACTGTTGGTGGGAGTATAAACTAGTACAGCCTCTGTGGAAATCATGTGGTGGTTCCTAAAAGTTCTAAAATTGACCTTCCATATGACCCCACAATCCCCCTACTGG
>NW_007249882.1:52565-56377 GCF_000164805.1 Carlito syrichta | reverse complement strand
TACTCACCTCAGCCTCCCAAAGGCGCGGGATTACAGGTTGAGCCACCGAGCCCGGCTAGAATTTTTTTTTTTTTAATTTATTGTAGAGACGAGGTCTCACTATGTTACTCAGGCTAGTCTTGAATCCCTGAGCTCAGGCAATCCTCTCACCTCCCCCTCCCAAAGTGCTGGGATTACAGGCTTGAGCCATCGCACCCAGCCCAGTTTTTAATTTTAATTTGTTTTTTTTTTTTTGTATCTTGCTATGTTGTTCAGGCTGGTCTCCTAAAGTGCTGGGATTATGAGTATGAGCCACCACTCCCAGATTCTATTGCAGGATTGGGATTTACAGAAAAGCTACAAAGATAATACAGCTAGTTCCTGTATATCCGTCATCCTGTATATCTGTTTCAGTTTCCCCTAATGTTATCATCTTTCATGGCCATGGTACATTTGTCAAAACTAGAGAACCACATTGCAAGTTATTATTAACTAAACTCCAGACTTTATTTGGATTTCATCAGTTTTTCTGCTAATGTTCTTGTTCTGTTCCAAGATCCAATCCAGGATATCACATTATATTTCATTGTAATGTCTTCTCTGATTAATCTCTGCTCTCTGACAATAATTTAGTCTTTGTTTTTCAGAACCTTGACAGTTTTGAGGAGTATTGGTTAGGTATTTTGTAGACTATACTTCAGATTGAGTTTATTTTTGTTTTTTGTTTTTCTCATAATTGGACTGGCGTTATGGACTTTTGGAAATTTATCACATAATGTCAGGTGGTATATTCTCATATCACTGGAGGTATTAACCCTGATCATTTGGCTAAAGTATTGCCTGCCAGGTTTTTCAGTTGTAAAGTTAGTGTTTTTTTCCTTTTCATACTCTATTCTTTGGAAGTGAGTCACTAAGACCAACTCCCCTGGAAAGGGAGAGGGGTTTACCTACATGTATTATTTGGAGTTTTTCTGTAAGGGAGATTTACAGAAAAACTCCTTTCTTTATTTATAGACATCTTCTCCTTTATTTATGGACATTTTAGTTTAATAAATAATAACAACTTTTTAGTTTGTTGGAAGTTAAACTAAAAGTATAATTGTGTAAGACAGTAACTGTTGGCAGATATAAAATAAGCTTATGATATTGGAATATAAGTTTAAGAGAGAGAAACCTCTTTAGGGGATACCATCATGGTCATTTCATATCAATAATCTTTCCAGATAACTGAAATGCATTCCTTTAATCATTAACATTTTTAATATATAAACTTTTCTCAGTGTTTATGGCTGTCTAAGACAAATCGAATACTTTTCACCTTCTTAAACAGAATATCCAGAACACAATTTAATCTTTTTTACAAAAATTGGTCATTATACTAAATTCACAGCAGGTGATGGTTGAACTTGATAGCCTCTAAAGTTTCTTTCAATCCAAGTTTCTATGGCTTCATAAATATCAGATAAAATTAATGAAGCTATGACCCAATTAACCAAAGACTTTTTGTTTTTATCTCAAAGTTTTTCCCTTGGGGTGAAGGTAAAGTAGTCTCGGCCCTACTTCTAGACCAGAGAGAAGTAACAGGTGTTCACACAAAGGCATCCAGGGCAGCAGCACATACAAATCACCTGGGAAGCCTGTTAAAAGGCAGATTCTGATTCGGGCCTAAGATTCTGCATTTCTAACAACCTCCCAGGTGATGCCAATGCTGCTAGAACATAGATCACATGCTGAGTAGCAAGGAACCAGGGAACTCCACATACCAAATGGCGTAGTCTGACTGTTGACAGGTCCAATGAGTTCCTGGGGTAATGTGGAGTTTTTATCTCATGCTGCTAAGTGTTTTGAATACACATGGATCATTTGTTAAGTACAGCTAAAGATTAGAAAAAGGAACTAGGTGACAAAAAGTCATTCCTCTAATAAAACCAAAGAAGGAAAGGCAATTGTTTTCCATAAGAGAACAACCTTTTAAGGCAGACATGCATTTCCTTGATGCTATGGTTTCTTTGATGGTGAAAAAAAGTATCCAGACCACATCAAATAGACAATAAGCTGGTTTTGTCAACAGTTTTGTGGAGAGAAGGTCCTCTTCTAGAACTCAAGGCTTCTTATCCTAAAATTGCACTTAGGAACTTAGTGTACCTTTTATAAGATTGCTCTACTGCTATGAGGGGGGTGAATCCCCCAAAACCCAGAATTATCTTTTGGAGGGCAGGCTCCTTGTAGTATAGGCTTCCCCTGCCAGGTAAGTGTTCTAGGAGCCTGTTGGCATCAGTGTACCAGTGAGTGTTGTGAGAGGCTGCATTTGGCTTCAGTGAATTTTTTTTTTTGAGATTCCACACTGCACTGAATGTTCAGCAGTTTTTGACCAAAACTCACATGACCCCCATGCCCCACCCTCCCTATTCACCCAACCTTGCCCTGAGCAACTTTTTTTGTTTCCCCGGGTGAAAAAAGTTCTCAAAAGGAAACGTTTTGTTGACGTGGAAGAGGTGAAACAAAAAAACAGCAGAAGCACTAAAAGGCATCAACATGGGCGAGTTCAAAAACTGCTCTGGGCAGTGGAAAAAGCATCTCAATAGATGTACTGCATCACACGGAGAGTACTTTGGAGGTGACTAAAGTTTAAACATGTAAGAATAAATATATAATTTTTATAAATAAATTATGGGTTTTACAGGGGGGTCCCCCTTCCTATTTTCTCACAAAGAGAGGTAGATTTTCTGCCCTTTAGGAGTCACGCCACAATAGTCTGAACTTAGCTGCTTTCAAGTTACGCTAATATGACATGTAGAATGTACTTATTTAAATATAAAATGAAGTGAGATGTAATGCCTTTATTAGGGCAATTAATAAAAAGTTTCTTGACTGTGAGAAGGCTTTCACATCATTGTATGTATGACTGCACAGTCTGTCTGAGATAGTTCCAGTCAAAAATGCAGTGCTCAGGGAAGTGCACTATGGGTGCAGGTCTGGACATCTGAATTCTAGCCACTGCTCAACCATGAACTACTTGGATAACCTTGGACAAGCCATCCAACCTCTCTAGGCCTACCTGTACAAAATAGCTAATCTCAAGGTTTCCTAGTTTTTCATCATTCCATTCTGATACCTTAGAAAGGCATTTTGAGCACATTTCAAAACAATGCTCATTTCTATTTATAATGTCATTAATAAAGCTGATTCTGCTAGCTTTGTGCCTAACCCTTGAACAAGTAGCAGCTTGAATATTATCTTTTTTTTTTTTAATAATCGATATTTTTTTATTTTTATATTGTGGGGTACAGTCAAGGGTTAGGTATACAAATATGCTTCATTCAGGACCCCTTGTTGATAATTGGTGTCTCCCCGTCTCCAGACAGATGTTTACTACCATTAGTCCCATCTCCCCCCCATAGTTTCCCAACTCTGTCAGTCATTTTCTTATAGTAGTACATTGGATGATCAAGGTCCACTATATGAGTGAGAATATGTAGTACTCAGATATTTGTTTCTGTGAGAAGTCACTTAGTATTATAGACTCTAGCTCCATCCAGGTTGCTGCAAAATTCATGATTTTGTTCTTTTTTTATGGCTGCATAGTATTCCATCATGTATATGTACCACATTTTTTAAATCGAGTCCTCTTTTGATGGACAGCGTGGTTGGTTCCAGGTTCTTGCTATTGTGAACAGTGCTGCAATAAACATTCGCATGCAGGTATCTTTTTTATAGAGTGACTTGAGTTCTTCAGGGTATATTCTCAGTAGAGGGATTGCAGGGTCATATGGGAGGTTGATGTTTAGAGCTTTTAGGAATCGCCACACTGCTTTCCACAGAGGTTGCACTAG
>NW_007249882.1:14851-52545 GCF_000164805.1 Carlito syrichta | reverse complement strand
GCAGCCTCGACCTGCTGGGCTCCGGCGATCCTTCTGCCTCAGTCTTCCAAGTAGCTGGAACTATAGGCGCGCGCTACCACGCCCGGCTAATTTTTTGATTTATTGTAGAGATGAGGTCTCACCAAGTTGCCCAGGCAGGTCTCGAACCCGCAGGCTCAGGCAATCCACTCACCTCAGCCTCCCAAAGGCGCGGGATTACAGGCTGAGCCACCGAGCCCGGCTGACCTCATTTCTTGAATAGATATGTTTGTGGTTGTAAGTTAGCTAGTGGCTTAGTTAATACTGTGCAGAATTGTTGCTAAGTTCTCATTTTCCTCAAATAATCACTAGAAATCACGGTTTGTAGCATGAATTATACTAGTTGGTAAGATTCCACATTTCACATAACTGAGTAACAAATATTATATTCATGTGGAAGTTTGTCAAAAATGATTCTGAATTCATTGGCTGAATTGTAAAAGGTAAAGAAAAATTTTAGCTTGATAAGTGTGTGCCTAAGACAGTGACACACTAGAACTATCTCAGACAGGCTGTGCAGTCATACATACAATGATGTGAAAGCCTTCTCACAGTCAAGAAACTTTTTACAAATTGCCCTAATATGACAGAGTGAAACACAGTACAGCATTGTAGTCAAGAGTGTGGGCTCTGGAGCTAAACTACCTCGGTTTGAAACCTGACCCCACAACTTACAGGCTATATGATCTTGTGTAAGTTACTTAACCCCTCTGTCCATCAGTTTTCTCAAATGTAATAGGGATGATAACAGTTTGTAGCTCATAAAGTTATGATGATGATTAAATGAATTAATATATGTAAAGCACTTAAAACACCACTCATCACATGTTAACTATTGTTATAGTTATTATTAGAAACTGAAACAAGGAGAAGGGGAACTAGTCAGGACAGGAAGACAAGCTTGGTCACATTAAGAAGAAAAAAGATGCTGAGAGCAAGTTCTGGTTTTTTTGGGTTTTTTTGAGTTGGAGTCTCACTCTGTCACCCAGACTGGAGTGCAGTGGCCGCTCCCGGCCACCGCAGCCTTGACCTGCTGGGCTCCGGCGATCCTTCCGCCTCAGCCTTCCAAGTAGCCAGAATATAGGCATGGGCTACCACGCCCGGCTGATTTTTGATTTATTGTAGAGATGAGGTCTCGCTGCCCAGGCGGGTCTCGAACCCGCGGGCTCAGGCAATCCACTCACCTCAGCCTCCCAAAGGTGAGGGATTACAGGCTGGGCCACCGAGCCTGGCTAAGAGAGCAAGTTCTGAAATGGGGAAGAAATTACTTTCCATATCTGGTTCCTACATTGAGCATTCTCTATGCATGACTGTGTGTGTGTGTGTGTGTGTGTGTGTGTGTGTGTGTGTGTGTGTGTGTGTGCGTGCGCGCGCGCGCGCAGTGTTTCAAAATGATTTCATATAAATCATCTCATTTGATTATCAGCAATCTACAGAGGTAAAATCTCTTATGTAAACACATCTGACTAGCAAACACATCTGATTCTCATAGAACATGGGGTAACTCAAGCACAGAAGAGCACCGCAGGCTGTCCTTTGCTATATGGATTCTGACTACTGCGGTTGCTGGGTTCTTTTATATGTTACCAGAGATATAATGTGGGCCATTTTGTTTCCCAAGATTGACCTCACCATGTGTTTCCCAAAAGTACTGTATTTGATTATCTTCGTATCTTCACATTCACCAAATGTACTTCATGTTTCTTGATAACAAGAATATTTTGCATGCCCTGCCTGGCTTTTACTATGTATCAATCCTCTTCAAAGTAGCCACTAAGAGCGTTTTCTCTGTTTATCCCTGAGAAATACTTGTACCGATGTTTTGTTTTGTTTGTTTTAACAAAGATAGCAAGGCAATATACTATAGATCAGTGTCACAAAAATATTTAAAATAAAATTAGGGGACCAGTAGGAAACAGCTATATGGTGATGACACCGAACATAATCTCTAGCTGAATAATGGGAAATATGTCTCAGAGAGGTCATCTGCTTATTACTAATAATAAAAATAATAATTACCATTGACCACTTAGTTGTGCCTGGCAGTACACCAAGTGTATTATGTGAATTTAGTGATTATGATAGTGATGTATGCCCAGCACATAGCAAATGGTAGTAGCTCAATGCATATGTGTTGGTAAATTAACCTAAGAGGTAGGAATTCATCTTATTCTCATTTTACAAATGATTAAAATTAGGTGTAGATCTTCCTCTCTAAAAATAAATAATAAATAAAATTAGGTGTGGAATTTTAAAGTTTTGCCTAAGGTCACATAACTATTAATTAGTAGATCTGGTTTATAAACCCAAATTTGCTTTATAGCATAGCATAGTGGTTCAGAGCGGAAACTTTGGAGTCAGCCAGACTACCTAGTTTTCTGTCCTAGCTCTTTTACTAGCTGTGTGAACTTGAGGAAATTACTTAACCTTTTGTGCCTCAATTCTCTCATCTACAAATTAGAAAAATAGTTCCAACCTCCCAAGGTTACTGAAATGATTAAATTATATTATACATGTAAGGACTTAGAATTGTGCCTGCTATGCTATACCCAGATCTATTATTGTTTAGTAGAACTTATATATATGCCAATAGAACATCTACTTTTCAAAAAAAATTTCCATAAATTGTCTCATAACTTTCTTGTAAGGTAAGTGATAAGAATTACAATTAATACAATACAGGCTGAGTGTCCCTTTTCTGAAATGTTTGGGACCAGAAGTGTTTCTGATTTTTTTGAATTTTGGAATATTTGCATTATAGTCACGGATTCAACACCTCTGATTTGGAAATCTGAAATGCTTCAATAAACATTTCCTTTGAGCTTCAACATTCAAAGAGTTTAGAATGTTAAGCATTTTGGGTTTTAAATTCCTGGATTAATAATGTTCAACTTGTAGTATGATACTTAATCATCACAATAATCCTTTTTTTTTTTTTTTTTTTTTTTTTTGCGTTGGAGTCTCATTCTATCATCCAAGCTGGAGTGTGGTGGCACGCTCACGGCCACCTAGCCTCGACCTGCTGGGCTTAAGTGAGCCTTCTGCCTCAGGCTTCCAAGTAGCTGGAACCACAGGCGTGCGCTACCACGCCCGGCGTATTTTTTGTAAAGACAAGGTTTCACCAAGTTGTTCAAGTTGGTCTTGAACCCCTGGGCTCAGGCAATCCTCTTGCCTCAGCCTCCCAAAGTGCTGGGATTACAGGCTGACCCACCGTGCCTGGCCACAATAATCTATTTTATTGATTATAAGAACCAGGCTCAGAAAGGTTAAATGAATTGTTCAAGATCACACAGCAAGCTGGTAGCAATGCTAGCCCCTACTGGGAGAAGGTAGAATGAAAGATGAAAAATGAAATGCATAGTGTCAACTCTTAAAATCAGAAAGGAGAGCCGGGCTCGGTAGCTCAGCCTGTAATCCTGCACCTTTGGGAGGCTGAGGTGAGTGGATTGCCTGAGCCCGCAGGTTCGAGACCCGCCTGGACAGCAAGACCTCATCTCTACAATAAATCAGAAAAAAAAAAAAAAAAATCAGCCGGGTGTGGTAGCATATGCCTGTAATTCTGGCTACTTGGAAGGCTGAGGTGGAAGGATCGCCGGAGCCCAGCAGGTCGAGGCTGCGGTGGCCGGGAGTGGCCACTGCACTCCAGTCTGGGTGACAGAGTGAGACTCCAACTCAAAAACAACAACAACAACAAAAAAAATCAGAAAGGAGTAGAGGGAAGACAAACTCAAGGCTGAATGAAACCGAGCGCTGAAAGGGGAACAGATTACATGCTGAGGAAAACTTGACAAAGAATTGATTACTTTTATCTGGATGTAGTATGTTTGCCAAGACTCCAATCCAATGGTACCAAAGAAAGTCAAGCACTATTTCATGGTTCTGGAACATTCTGAGTTTACTTGAAGTCAGAAAAGCTTGCAGGTCTGGGGGTAGCAACACATAAAGAAGTGAGCCAAAGAAAATTTTGAAAAATGCCTAGGCATTCATAGATACTCCCACACATTTTTGAGTGTGGGAGGAAGAGTGACCTTCATTTCAGTGAACAAATGAAGCATTTAGTAACAAGGATAATGTGAACAATGTAATTATTCTAAAGAAAGTTCCTATCTGCTCAGTTTGCTCAGAGATATTTCTGTCTTCTCTCTCTGATCTCGGTGCCTTAGAAAGTAGAAATTAGAGATTTAATCCTTTGTTTGGAAGGGCTATAGCAAAGCATTAGAGGAAACGCTGATGAAATGGATACTTGTAAACCACTATGAATAAACCATTTTCAGTCTCTTCCCTTTCTGTAGGCTGGCCTTCTTTCTAGCTCAGTCCTCAAAACCAGATCTTATATAATTTTAGGTCAACTGCTAGACCAGTTTGAGTGTTTCAACAGCTCTAGGAGTCATTACGATAGATTAAAATTCTTAGCTCCAATATAACTTAGATATAATACCCAAACTAGATTTTCTGAGATTCTTCAAGCTCATTCTCTTAAATTCTAATAAAAACTAAGTGAATCTCTAATAACTGAGGGAACAGATAGATTTAATTATTAAACACCTAGTATTTTGCACAGTGTTGGGGTGGGGAGCAAAAATAATAAAATATTAGAAAAAAGGGATACACATTCTCAAATCATGTAAAGATCTCATTGGAGAGATCCTTTTGTAGTTCGTAAGTGTGACAATTGAGTGTGTGTATGTGTGAGATGTGCCACCCTCAAACCTCATTACAACGTTGGCACATCACATATCTGACAATGAAAAAAACATCTCACTGAAGATATAATACAAAAGTACTTTAAATAACTGCCTACCAATACAAAGAGAATGTAACTAGATGCATAAATGTACAAGTGGATACTGCTACAGGATCTCAGACTAAGGCAAGAGCAATTTGAGTCAAGATGTGAAGGAAATCTTCCCTGAGGAAGTCAGATTTGTGTTGAGGCTTTATAAATGAATGGGCTGGAGTAAAGAGATTATTTTGGGAGAGTAAATACCATTGACTCTGTCCTGTCTGCCATTATACTGTAGTACTCTGGATGTCCCTTCCCCCCATTTCCTAACATATTGCCTAATACATAGAATGAGCATGTTAAAATGGCATTCAAGACTTTCTATGACTGAGTCCCATTTATTAATCCAGCCATGCCACGACTCATTAATTAATTCAACACATCTTTATTTTACACCTAAATGGTTTGGGCTCAGTGTTATGTATGAAGAACACAGAGTAGAGGAAGACCCATTTTCTGTCCTTAAAGGGATTAGACAGATAGGGATACCACAACTATAATAAAGTATGATAATATCTTTAAGAGGTATGCATAATTATTCACAATAGCAAAAACATGGAACCAACCATGCTGCCCATTAGCACAGTACATGTACATGATGGGATAGTATGCAGCCATAAAGAAGGACAAAACTATGGACTTCACAGCATCTTGGATGAATTTAGAATCTATAATACTCAGTGATCTATCATAGAAACAAAGAACTGAGTACCACATGTTCTCAATCATAAGTGGACCCTGAACATTTATCATAATACATTAAGAAAGGGATTGGCAGTAGTGGGAAGTGCCAGAGAGGGCAGGGGTGGGCAACAACATCAATAAAGATACCTCATCTCAAACTAGGCAAAGTAGGGATCAAAGAGAGGACCAGGCTTTACCTATACAATGACCACTTGTATACCTAATCCTGAATTGTACCCATCTTTAAAATTAAATACAGTTTTAAAATTTTTTTCAAGAGGTATGCAAAGTGTATTAAAGAAACCCAGAGCAGCAATACTTATCTTGGAGGAGGGAATGAGGTCACAGAAAGTTTACTATGTCAACTATGCTATGAATAAATATTTCCACAGTATCTTCCTTGTTCATGTAGGCTGGTCTTCTTTCTGATCCAGCCCCCAAGATCAGGTCTTATATAATATCAGGTCAATGCTTAGACAAGTTTGAGAGTTCGAAAGCTCTTAGAGTTCATTAAGGCAGACTAAATGCTCAGATCTAATATACCTCAGATATAATCCTCAAACCAAAGTATAGTAGTTTTCTTGAGTGGATTAATATAGTGGCAATGTAAGGAGAGATTGGAGAGATGCAGTTTAATCAGAATGCTGTTGCAATAATCTAGTTAAAGCAATAAAAAATCTTATTGATGGTATATAAGGAAAAGGGTGGATGAATTTTTTTTAGGACAAAGTTACTATTTTTTTTTTTAAGATGTAAGGTACAATTCAGTATTAGGTATATAAGTGATCATCATACAGGTAAAGTTTGGGTCTCCCTTTGGCCCCCACTTCACCTGGTGGATGTGGATAAATGTTTAGATAAGTCAGCAGCACATCATTTTCCGATTTTATGTTATGTTCAACCTTAAGATAACGTATTTGAAATTTGCAATGACTATGGAGACAACCCAAAGTTTTAACAGATTCTTGTAATTATTAATATAACTAAAAACTTAAAACTGTGCAAACAAAGGAAGAATGAACGATATAAGTGGTGGGGAGAGGGGTAGCCTGTCCTAAGCAGGGACACCTTTCTTGAAGATCACCCTCAAGGTCTACCTACGTTTGACCTGAATAGCATCTGATATGTCTGGATAGAACAAGTTCTAATCCATATAGCATGGGTCACCATACTCTATTCCCTAAATTCAATCAAATTCAATTCAACAAATATGCTCAATAGAGCACCAACTATATTCCAGCACTACTAGACTCCTGTAAGGTATGCCATACATAAATATATTTATTTATTTATTTATTTTAGAGTTAGATTCTATCCTTAAGAAACTTACTCTCAGACAGGGTGAGGTGGCTCATACCTATAACCCAAGAACTTTGGGAGGCCAAGATGAAAGAATTGCCTGAGTCCACGGCTTTGAGACCAGTCTGGGCAACTTGGCGAGATCTCATTTCTACAGTAAATAAAAAAGTTAGCCAGGTGTGATAGAGTGTGCCTGTAATTCCAGTTTCTTGGAAGGTTGAGGCAGAAGGATCACCTGAGCCCAACAGGTCAAGGCTGCGGTGGGTATGAGTGTGCTACTGCACTCCAGCCTGGGTGACAGAGTGAGACTCCAATGAAAGAGAGAGAGAGAGAGAGAGAGAGAGAGAGAGAGAGAGAGAGAGAGAGAGAAAGAAAGAAAGAAAGAAAGAAAGAAAGAAAGAAAAAGAAAGAAAGGAAAAGAAAGAAAGAAAAAAGAAAGAAAGAAAGAAAGAGAAAGAAAGAAAGAGAAAGAAAAAGAAAGAAAGAAAGAAAGAAAGAAAGAAACTATCTTCTCAGGGTTACAAAATATCCATTTATATGTCACACAATCAGAAAAAATATTATTAGAAAATAGTGTCAAAGGTGTGGCAAAGACAAAACTGACCTTCTTTTAATTTCTTAAACACTGGAAGCTCAGGACATTGACACACGGTTTTCTGTCTTCCCTATCCCCTCCAATTCTGCCTGGCTTCTACTCACCCTTCATGTCTCTGTCGGAATGTCACTTCCTCATAGAGGCCTTCCCTACTTTCCTGTTGTGAAATAAGAAATATACATATTGGTCTCTGTCCCCAGTCCCTGACAGAGTTCTTAAAAATCTTGGAATTTCCTGAGTGATAGGAGCTTTTGTTCTACTGAGGTTATTCTTGCCAGGCTCCTGGATGAGGGCTGGTCACCAGAAAGACCAACCATGACTATAAACTTGAAGCTTTTAGCTCTGACCTCCATTCTCCAGAGAGGGGAGAGGGGATGGAGGTGGAGTTAATAATTGATTTTGCCTACATGATGAAATCTCCATAAAAATCCCTTAACTATGGGGTTTGAAGAGCTTCTGGATTGGCGAACACATAGCCACATGCCTGGAGGGTGGTGTGCCCCAACTCCATGGGAACAGAAGCTCCTGCACTTGGGACCCTACCAGACCTCACCCTTTGTATCTCTTCCTCTGGTTGTTCATCTGCATCCTTTATTTTATCCCTTATTACGAAGCTAGTACATGTAAGTAAAGGGTTACCCTGAGTTCTGCGAGTCATCCTAGCAAATTAATAGAACCTGAGAAGTGGTTGTGGGAAGCAAGACTTACAACCCATTATCTGTCAGAGGCACAGGTCACAACCTGAGACTTGTGATTGGCATCTGAGGGGGGGCAGTCTTGTGGGACAGAGTCCTTTGCCTATGAGATCCGATGTTATCTCCACATAGACAGTGTCATACTTGAATTGAATTAGAGAACAACCAGCTGGTGTCTGTGGGAAAATTTGCTTGGTATATGGGGAAAACCCTCACACATCCAGCGTCAGAAATGCTGCATGCCTAAATGGCAAAGAGTAGGAAAAACAGTTCCCCCCCATTCTTAATATCTGTTTAAAGTAGCCCTATTATTAATTATTAATATTAATAAATATTCTGTTTATTTATTTCATGGCAATTTTTATCACCTTTTATTATCTGGTTCAGTTATTTGTTTACTCTTTTAAGTTTGACTTCCCCACTAGATTATAAGCTTTGTGAAGGCAAGAATCACAATGATTTTGCTGTCATTTTTTTTTTTAACCATCATATACTCAGATCCTGGTACAGTAACTAGTATGAAGTAGATGTTCAATATTTAATAAATACATAATTACTATATTTATTAGTTGAACAGTGTGAATCAACATCATAGGGAAAAATTATCTTAAGGTTAGCTCCTAAAAAGCAGTGAAACAAGCAATTTCCTAAAACATGCAAGAAGAGACTTTCAGAATGATGTCCTATGAACTATAGCCTGTGCTTCTGTGGTTCTGACCAATGACAAGTCATTTGTAATCCAGCAAATATTTTTACTCCCCTGCCTCTGACTCTGTATGTTAGTCAAAATTAGAATTACTTGAAAGAGTAATTCTAAGCCAGGCGTGGAGGCTCATGCCTGTAATCCCAACATTTTGGGAAGCCAAGGCCAGGAATTCAAGACCAGCATGGGCAACAATGAGAGACTCCATTTCTACCAAAAAAAAAAAAAAATTTAGCCAGGCTCACTGGTGTGTGCCTGTAGTTCTAGCTCTTTAGGAAGCTGAGGATCTAGGAGATTAAGGCTGCATTGAGATATGATTGCACTACTACACTCCAGACTGGGCAACAGAACAAGGTCCTGTATCAAAAAAATAGAATAATTCTAACCTGGATACATGACAAATAAATTCTAAAGAACAATTTTAACAATGTTTTATTTGGGGGGATTTTCATTATATACTTTAAGATAAGAACATTGGTTTGGCATAATAGGTATCTGTGGAAGCAAGTCACTTAATATATCTGCATGAGCATGCTGAGGTGAAAGCATAAGCAAATCACGCTTTTTCAAGTGTGGCTTAATGAGTTCAGCTATTACAACTCATAATCATTGTTGATGTTCAAATATATTAGGATTGAACATAACATGATAATGAAAGCACAGGAAAGATTAGCATTCTTAATCTACAGATGACACACTATTGACAACTATTTTCTTTAGATTTTTTCATAATTATGGTATGCTATGTATATTTAAAATATAATAATATTGATGCTGAAGGTACAAAAATTATGTATGATCATTATTCTAAAAAAGAATCAGGTTCCAATTATTTCTTTTGAATTCTAGTTACATTGCAAATTAAGAATTTTTATAGTTACTATTAAAAGATAGTAACCTTGAGCATAGCAAATAATACCAGGAGAAATCATTTGTTACATGTATGTCTTCAGGAAACTCTCACAAAAGATTTTGTTTGGCAAAGCTATTTGAAATAATTCTAAGTTAGAAATGTTTCGAGGCTTTCTAGGCTTTAGCAAGATGAATTCCATCTGTTTGGATTTTGATCCACTACTAAATTTTGGAATTGGCAGTCTCATTTTTGTATTTAACACAAATTAAATTTTACCTTAGAAACTGAGTTCTACATGGCTTGAGGCAAGTAGAAATTTGATTAAAATAAGTTACTGCTGTGATCTGAATGGACCCCCCCCCCAAAAAAACTCATTTGTTGGCATCTTAACCCTTAAGATGACGGTATTAGGAGGTAGGGCACTCGTGAAGTGATTAGGTCATGAGAGTGAAACCCTCATGAATGGGATTAGTGCCCTTATAAAAAAAGTGAGAAAACTAGTTATTCTTTCTACAATGTGAGGATACAGGGAGCTGTCTGTGAACTTGAAAGTAAGCCCCCACCAGACACTGAATCTGCTAGTGCCTAGATCTTTAACTTTCAGCCTCCAGAACTCTAAGAGACAAATTTCTGTTGTTTATTATAAGCTACCCAGTTTATGGTATTTTGTTATTTGTTGCCTGGACAGACAACACTTAATATATGGGGATAATAGATGACTTATACATCTAGGTGTGAATCCTGGGAAAATCTAGTGAAGTCACAGTTGAGAACACTTTAATCTAACAATCCTGCAGTCTTCAGGTTTAATTGTGTCTGGGCTCCCTCTAGTGGTTCAACTCTTTGTGCTTTAATTGGTGCTCTTCAATTCATTAAATTACCACATTTGGGGTTGGATTAAACAAAAATAAGCAAAAGAACCACTAACCTCCTATTAGAACGGTTTCCCACAAGAAGAAGATTATGTTATTGAATGGTATGATAAATGCAGACATAAATAAGACTGAAATAATAGTGCTGCAAATGCTCTGACCTCAAGGGACAGAATGTATTTTACTGGGTGACTAGAAAAAAACAGTTGTAGTTCTGTTCAGAGTGAGTGGATAAGAGCTGAAGACCCAGTAATAGAATTCCTTGTTGGTTTTGTTAACAGCCTAAGGTGAGAAATAGACTTTTTTCAGGGGGAGAATGAAATGAATGTTTCCTGCCCATATAGATCCTACAAGGTCAGAGGATTCTAGTTTGACTTTGTGTAAAATCAACTCTTAGATCAAACCCAAAGCAACATGTAGTTTTCTCCACATCATATTCCTAATATCATAGTCTCTACCTTTGTTTTAAACCAACATAAAAAACTTTAAGATTGATTTAACTTTATTCGCCTCACTATGTTGGTTTTACAAGATAGCCCTTTACATATTTAAGACAGTTATCATGTTCTCATTAAGTCTTTTCTGCCCTTCCTGATCATCAAAGCTTTTTGGAACTGGAATAAAAGGAACTATATGAGCATTATGATAGAGTAACTTGACAGACATTTTATTCATACATTTAAGGGTCAGCAAAAATAATGGCTTTTTTAAAGTTCAAAAAATATAATACTGTTACTATAAAGTATGAAGACCAAAGAAAACAGAAGCCAGTGAAATTAAAAGATGAAAATAGGAAGTAATGGGTGACTTACCCATTTCAGGACTTCCTCCTGCTATTTTCTGATTTCCAAGTGTTTCCAGAATGGATTTTAGCAGGAAAAGTACAGCAGAGATCAGATAAGTTACTGTGCAGTCAAGAAGTCTGTCATAATGTCTGTCGTGAAGTTTGGATACAATGAGACCAGGAATTGGCATTGCTCTTAAGATCCCAGATCCAACTTTTTTCCACTTTAGAAGATATTACTATACAGTCTGTAATTGATTATTTGCATAGATAGGGGAAACAACAACCACCTCCCAACAATTTAAGCACTCTGTTTGAAATAACAGTTTCGTTATCTCACAATTTTGGGTTGCAGTGAAGGTCGGGAAACTAGAGGTACAAAGATGTGAGTCATAAAAATAAAGACTATTTTCTTGTCTTCGATATCTGTAGTTCTTTTTAATGAAAATTAAAAGAGATAGGAAACATTCCAGCTGATAAAGAGTAATTCCCTGTGGGGAAGGGAGAGGGCAGGCAGCAAGCAGGTGGAAAAAGACTTGCAGGCAGTTGTCTTAATGTAGACAGGTGTTGCCTCTAATACAAAACTGAACACAAATAGACAATAAGCTCTTATCGCATTTAACAGAAGTAGTGATTAAATTGCCAAATAATATTCAAAGGAGAAAATCGGGAATCAGAGCAAATATACTATTGGTGTGCTACAAATACATCCAATAGCCTACTTTTTCCTCTTTCCCCTCCACAAGGCATTTTAAATGCCACACTGAGCTTCTCTCCTAAACTCTGCAGGTGCTTTTCCACAGGAAGAAGTTGTGCCTGGACCTCCCAAAGGCTGGAACCCCGGTTATCGAAGGCGTCAAGGCTGTAATCTCAGCTATTCCAAGCCAGCCAACGTATTTGCACCGGAGGACCCCAGATCCTGTATCCACGGGGATAACCGGAGTTTCTTCATAAAACCTCTAGACTGATATTCCCGCAGCGGTGATGCTCCAGCCCGAAGGCCAGGAAGACAGTATGCAACGCCGATACTTCCAAGTATATGTAACCAACAAAGTACATGCTTAATGACCTAGTGAAGTTAGAGGACGCTGCCTCCCAGACACCTGTAACGAAGGCCATCTCCATAAAGCTCTGGGACAGACAACTCGATTTCACCAAAGCGGACACCAAAACTCCCCCAGAGGGCTCGAGAGTCGTCTGACTTTCCGGTTGGCCCTTTCGGCCGTCACTCAGCGACTGGTAACGGAGCGTCGTTCCTGGCGCATGCGCACTGCCTGCTTCCGGCTCGCAGGGCTGTGTTCCGGTCTCTCCAAGCTAGGTGGATTTCTTCAGTCTGGTTCTCCCATGTGAGATGGCTCCGGAGTTTGGTCCTTTACCCGAAGGGCCGCTCTTAAAGCTGCTGCCCTCAGACTCTAAAGACCGGGGCACCCAGCGCTGCCGCCTGGGCCCGGCCGCCCTCCGCGCCTTGGGCGCGCACTTGGGCTCGGCGGTGAAGATCTCGCTGCCCGACGGCGGCTCCTGCCTCTGCACTGCGTGGCCTCGGCGGGACGGAGCGGACGGCTTTGTGCAGCTGGACCCGCAGTGCGTGACCCCGGAGGCGACGGTGGGGTTCCGGGGGAGTCTCAGCCTCAGCCGCCTCCTCGTGGTGCCCTGTCCGCCTCTGCGGCGCCTTACCGTATGGCCGGTGTTGCGAGAGCCGGCAGGCGCGCCCGGTGCTCCGAATCCCGCAGCGGTGCTGGAGGCGGCGCAGGAGCTGCTGAGGAACCGACCGGTCTCCCTGGGCCACGTGGTGACCGCTCCGCCGGGCGCCCCCGGCCCGGTGGCTGCCTTGCGCATCGTCGGCGGGACGCCCAGCCCCGAGGTTGCGGGGCTGGTCACCCCTCGCACCCGCATCGGTTTCAGCGTGGAGCCTCCGTCGGAAGCAGAGTCGCAGTCCGAGGTGCTCCTGGGGGGTCTTTCCGAGGCGGCCGACTCGCTGCGGGAGCTTCTCCGCCTGCCGCTCCGCTACCCTCGCGCCCTGGCTGCGCTGGGGTTGGCGGTGCCCCGCGGGGTGCTCCTGGTGGGCCCCCCGGGAGTAGGCAAGACTCAGCTGGTGCGGACGGTGGCCAGGGAGGCGGGCGCGGAGCTGCTGGCAGTTGGCGGCCCCGCGCTGCAGGGCACTCGCCCGGGGGAGACCGAGGAGAACGTGCGGCGGGTCTTCCAGCGCGCCCAGGAGCTGGCTAGCCGCGGGCCCAGCCTCCTCTTTCTGGACGAGTTGGATGCCTTGTGTCCTCGGCGGGGCTCTGCACACCGAGCACCCGAGAGCCGCACGGTGGCTCAGATGTTGACACTGCTGGACGGCATCAATGGGGACCGCGAGGTGGTGGTTGTCGGAGCCACCAACCGGCCAGACGCGTTAGACCCAGCACTGCGCAGACCCGGGAGATTTGATCGAGAGGTGAATAGGCCTGGTGGCTTAGCCCGTTGTCTCTGGAACGTCGGCCTGTAGTGGCTCAGGTTGGCTACCCCGAGGCGTTTGCACCTTAAGTTTAGGAATAGGTGAGGCTGGAGTGGGGCTCTTTGTAAGTAGAGGACATGTTCTATGGCCCATAAGTGATCTGTGGGCCGGGACCTACTATTCTCGAGTCGCATTGTTTTAGGAAGCAGGATGGCCACTAAAGATTAGTTTTGTTGTGCAGATCCTGCAGTTGGTACTACAATCAGTAATGTTAATTCTTAAGAGAACTAGGCCTGCTACAAGCATTTTAAACTCATAGATTTGGAGTGAGAATTTAAAAAAGTAGAAGGATAGCCTTCAGAAGTAAGTGTATTGAAATAAAAAGGGAGTACGCAGGGAAGAACTATCAAACACTAGATCTTATTCCTTCTATCTAACCATATGCTTGTACCCATTAACCAGCCTCTCTTCATCACACACCTACCCTTCCCAACCTCTGGTAACTGTCATTCCACTCTCCACCTCCATGAGATCAGCTTTTAAAGTAATATATTTTAGACTTTAAACTCAAATTATTGTTGTTTTTTTTTTTGCTTTGCATATAGATTGTCATTGGAACTCCCACAGTTGAACAAAGAAAGGCGATTCTGCAAGTGGTTACCTCAAAGATGCCCATCTCCAGTCGTGTTGATTTGGGCCTTCTTGCAGAAATGACAATTGGCTATGTTGGCGCAGACCTGACAGCACTCTGTAGGGAGGCTGCCATGCATGCTCTTCTTCATAGTGAGAAGGTAAGTATTAATTTATGAACAGCTATGTTAATCTTTTTATTAATGTAACATTATTTTTTGGGGGTTAAGAAAGTGGTAAGTACATCTTATTGGAAGATTGGTAGCTTCCACATCTGTTTCTTATAGATTTTATATAGGTACTCATATAATTAGTAATATAGTTGAAGGTGGGGATAAATATGGGCCAAGTACTCCAGGTCGACTGAGTGAATTTTCCCTTACTCCTGTAATAACTTCCTAGCACTGAAGCCCAGAATATCCAATAAAGACATTGTGGCCCCAGGAGAACCAAGTAATTTTTCTTAACTTAAAAAACTTTTTTTTTATTTTGATGCAATTTTAGACTTAGAAGTTGTAAAAATAGTACAAATAATTTCTATATACTCTTCTCCCAGATTCTCCAAATGTAACAGTTTGCCACACTTGCTGTGGGGTTCTTCATGTATATTTATATATTTTTGTTTGTATGCTTGGTGGTTTTTTTTTTTTTTTGAGTCAGGGTCTCACTCTGTTGCCCAGGCTGGCATGCTGACAGCCACCGCAGCCTTGACCTGCTGAGCTCAGGTGATCCTTCTACCTCAGCCTTCCAAGTAGCTGGAACTACAGGCATGTGCCACCATCACTAGCATAATTTTTAAAAAATTTATGCTAGAGACGAGGTCTTGTCATGTTGCCCAGGCTGATCTTGAACCTGTGGGCTCAGGCAGTACTCTTGCCTCAGCTTCTCAAAGTGCTGGGATTATAGGCGTGAGTATTTATTTGTTTTTAATGAAACATTTGAGAATATAGTATAGCCTTCATGCCCATTACCCATGAAAGCTTAAGTTACATTTTCTAAAAGCAAGGACTTAACCATAGTACAATGATCAAGCTTAGGAAATTAACACTGACACAGTACTTTTATGTAATCTAAATAGATTGTAATCTAAAACCAAATCTCAGCCTTTCTTCTGTAACCTTAACTTTTTTAAGAGTACAGGTCAGTTATTCTATAGAATATTCCTCAGTTTGCATTTGACTGATATTTCCTCAAGATTCAGTTCAGGTTTTCATTTGTGGAGGCATGTCATAGAAATGATCTTTTGTGTGTGTGTGTGTGTTTTTCATTGTATCTGTTAGATAGCACATGATATCTCTCTTGCTTGTGAAGTTAACTTTGATTTCTTGAATAAGGTGTTATCTGTGAGATTTCTCCATTATAAAGTTATTTTTCAGCCAGGCATGGTGGCTCACACCTGTAATCCCAGCAGTTTGGGAGACAGAGGCGCGAGGGGAGACGGAGGTGAGAGGGTTGCCTGAGCTCAGGGATTCAGAACTAGCCTGAGCAACATGACAAGACCTTGTCTCTACAGTAAAAGAAAAAAAAAATTAGCCAGGTGTGGTGGCATACACCTGTAGTTCCAGCTACTTGGAAGACTGAGGTGGAAGGATTGCTGGTACCTAGCAGGTCAAGACTTGGGTAACTGTGAGCATGCCACCGCACTCCAGCCTGGATGATACAGTGAGACTCTGACTCAAATAAAAAAAAGATATTATTTTCCCTTTGTTATTAATAAGTATTTTGTGGGGGAAATAAACTTTTATAAACCAGGAGAAGACTGGGCACCTGGAATTTTATTTAATTTTGTCTTTAGCATTCAAGTCTGTAATTCATGACTACCTTTCTTAACAATATTTAGGATATTTGCTTAAATACAATACTTTTCAACACAATTGATTAGAAAATTCAGTCATTTTGTATATAATAAATAATTCCTAAACACTTTCAGAAAAAATTAATTTCAGCAGACTGAGGATTCTGGGACAAAGTTTTACCTTGGTTGTAACACTAAAATTGTCTTTTGATCTTAAACTTCAGAAGGATGATTTATCATCCTAAATTTTGAAAAAGATTTTTACGTAAATAATTTATACTCTTCCTTCCTTTTCCTTTATTTGTACTCTTACATTGAAAGTGGGGAAGAGTTATATGATCTTCTGAATCCTCATCTTGTGGGTTTAGAACCCAAACTACAGAAGTCCCATGTGTAAAGATGTGAGAATATATGTCTTTTGAGGAGATAGGAAGGGAGATTTACATTTAGGATTTCCTGTGCTTTGAAGTTCCAGGTTTGACCTTAAGCATCTCTGGCTTAGGTGGACCAATCAGCTGCTGTCGTCCTAGGGTGGAGCCCACTGCTACTTCAGGATGGGTCTTCCCCGTGTAGTTGCCACAGGTGATGGCTGAGTTCAGAGACAACCAGGGGAAGTGGAAGGAAGAAAGGCAAAAAAGGAAGAAGGGACAGAAACATCTGGGAAGGTATTGGTCCATCCTTTTTTTTCTTTCCCTTACCTGGCAGCTGATGGGCTGCTGCCGCCTCCATACCAGGACAGACAAGGGATACATTAAAATTGGTTAAGCTTTTTGTGAATTATTCCTATTAAAGCATTAAAAATGTAATTTAATGCACATACATTCACACACAGGGGAAAGAATTTGTATGCCCCAAAGGGCTATGAAAGTTGAGGGAAATAATGTATACACAAGTGATCTTGAACTGTAAATGAGATTTTCAAATGTTCGTTGGTATAACCTAAAAGTTAATTAGTATTCTGGTACCTAACATCTGCCAGCCAATAAAAAAGGCTATTTTTAAAAAGTATATAATAGTGTTATTTATGAGAAATTAAACTAGAAAGAAAATTACAAAGAAAATAAGAATTGCCTGACACCTCACTTCTCAGAGATTACAATTGTTAACATTTTGGGGGAAATGCTATTCAGAATAGCTCTATACATATAGATTTGCTAACATATTTTTACAAAAATGGAGTCAAATAGTTTTATTTTTGAAAATGGGAATTGATGGACAATTAAATGTTTAGAGTTTGTTATAAGAAGACCAATACTTTTGAATAAATATTCTACAACTATTATTTATGGAATTCTCAAAACTTTTTTAGCTAACAAAATTTGCTTTAGTGTAATGATCAAGGTTACAAGGGGTCTTCAAAATATAATCTTAGAGAGAAGATAGCTTAAGTATAATGTAAATCTAATAGTCAAAAGGAAATTATTTGCTAATTTGACCATTTAGAGATGGCAAAATATTACTATAAGTAAAGTTAAGACTAGGAAAAATACTTGTAGCTTGATTTCTTTGATATAGAAAGAACTTTTACAAATGAATAAGAAAAGATCAACATTTCAACAGAAAATGAATATTAAGAGATGAACAAATAGTTGACAATAAAAGAAATACCAGTAAACATGAAAAATCTTCAATCTTAATTTTTTAAATTATTTTTTTAGGTTTTTTTTAACTTTTTTATTTTGAAATAATTTATAGAAAAGTTACAAGATCGTTAAAAAGAACTTCCAGTAAACCTTTTATCCAGATTCACTAATTTTTTTAACATTTTTCCAAATTAGCTTCATCATGTTCTCTTTCTTGTTTTCTCCTCTTCTCTCTTCTCTCTCTCTGTCTCTCTAACCACCTCTCCGTCCTCTTTCCTCTCTGTCCCCTTCTGTATATATATGTACATATTATTTATTACTTTGGACCATTTGAGAATGAGTCGTATATATAATGACCCTTAACATTTTAATGTCTTTCCTAAGAACAAGGATGTTCCCATATATAACTACAGTGTGGTCATGTATGGTCATTATATTTAGGGAGTTTAACATTAATACAAAAATATTCTGAAATATGTGGTCCATATTTTGGTAATTGTCTCAATCTTTTTAGCATTGTTTTCCTCTAGTGTAGGATCCAGTTCAGGATATTAGATCGCATTTAGTTTACAGTCTTTTCAAATTTTGAACTTTTTTTTTCGGTCTGGGACATTTAATATTGGCATACTGATGCAGATCAGAGATTCAGGTTACATATCCCCATTGGGAATACTATATAAGTGATGTGAGCCTCACGATGTCCATTGTCTGCTCATTGGTGATGTTAATTTTGGTCAATCAGTAAAGGCAGTGCCCATTTTCTCCACTGTGTGGCTACTATTTTTTCTCTTTGCCATTAATAAGAAGTCTGTGGGGAGACACTTTGAAATATTCTGCCCATCAAACTTTCACTCCTGCATGTAGCATCCAGTTGTCCCAAACAGCCTTTACTATGATGGTTGCAAAAAAGGTAATTTTGTAATCCATCATTCCCTTTACTTCCCTCTGAATTGAAGAAAGTTAGTTACACAATAGTCTGTGCCATTTCTTCGGTCATATTGACAGAAATTTAAAAGTTTGGTAATATCCAGTAATAGGTATGAGGAGCATAGCAGTTCATATTATTGGAGGAGAATAAATTGATGCAGCTTTCTTTGAGGACAGTTTGTTGATAACTGTCAAAGTTGTATATGTGCATCCTCTTAAACCCTTAAATTCTACTTTAAGGAGTTTTATTTTTTACTTTTTTTGAGTCGGGGTCTCACTCTGTCACCCAAGCCAGTGTGCAGTGGCACAATCACAGCTCACTGCAGCCTCGACCTCCTCAGTTCTGGTGATCCTTCCACCTCAGTCTCCTGAGTAGCTGGGCTACAGGCGTGCACCACCACACTGAGCTAACTTTTTGGTAGAGATGAGGTCTTGCTATGTTACCTAGGCTGGAAAACTCCTGGGCTCAAGCAGTCCCCCTCTCTCGGCCTCCCAAAGTGCTGGGCTTACAGGTGTGAGCTACTGCACTCAGCTTGAGGAGACTATTATATACAATATTTGTGGATGAGCATAAGGACTTTCAGTTGCAGGTGTGTTTTTAATGATAGACAATAACCTAATGTTTGTTTAAAAAATAGATATTGTCCTGGTACATTTATTCAATAGTGTATTATGCAGTTGTCAAAAAGAGTGTTGTACTGTATTAGTTGACATAGATTAAGTGAAAAAAGTGCATATTGCTATGGTTCCTTTTGTGTGTCAGTTTAAAAGGATATGTATTGTCATAAAAACATAGTGGAAGGATATACAAGACACTTGACATTTTCTGGGATGGGTACTGGTAGGAATTGGCAGAGACATTTAATTTTTTGTATTATGTGTATAAATTTACTTCATAATAATAACAATAGATTCGCAAAGTCAGAAGAGAATTCTTTTAAGAAAAGTAGTTGTGCTTACATGCCACAAAAAAAGGCCCACCTAATTTGTGGTTTGCTTTTGCTTTTTTGGGTATATTTCTTCAGATCCAGGAAAAGCCTATTATTGATGAAACAGACTTTCTTGAAGCTTTTAAAAAGATTCAACCCTCATCGTTTCGAAGTGTCATCGGACTGATGGACATCAAGCCTATTGACTGGGAGGAGATTGGTGGTCTTGAAGATGTAAAACTGAAGTTAAAACAGGTAAAATAGATAATCAGTTTAAACCAGCATGATATTACAGATTACTATTTTGTGCATTTATGATGAAAACATACCGCATTGAAAAACTGCTCTTGCTACTGCTACTAATGCAATCCTAACATCTAAATCCAGTGATCCCTTTTCAGTCCTTATTTAACTGACCTCTGTAGATGTCAAAACTGTTTTTCATACTTTCCTACCACAACCCTCTTTTTGTTTGCACTTTGCTTTAAAGATTTTATAATCGAGAACAGGCGTCAACAGATTTTCTGTAGAGCGCCAGACAGTAAATGTTTTAAGCTTTGTGGTCCATACAGTCTCTTGCAATCACTCATCTCTGCCATTGTAGCACAAAACCAGTGGTAGATAATATATAAATAGAACATTGTATTCGGAGAAAATTTTATTTATGAAATCCTGTAATTTTCATGTGTCAGAAAATATTACTTTTTTATTTTGTTTCAAGCATTTAATAATGTAAAACCCATTCTTAGTTTGCGGGCTGTACAAATACAAGTGGCAGGCCTTGGTTTGCCCTGACCTCTGATCAAGAAGACATGAAATAGAATGCAATACAGGGACTGGTAAAAGCACATTTTAACATACAGTGACCAGTTTTCACCATGGAAGATGAGGGATGCAGATTTCCAGATTCTTCCACCTGCATTGCAGTTTCAGAAATTGATTTTGCTAATGTGATCTTGTTCTAAGAAACTAGGTTTCTCTAACCACACACATAAAAGACTGATTTATTATAAGTGTTAATACAGTTTACTTATGTTAACTAGGAGCTGTATCTCCAGTGAATGGAATCCTTGAGTCCATGGATAAGAGCATTAATAATATATGCTAATTTTTAAAATGCATTGTCTCATTTCATCTTCACAAGATCCATGAGAGAAATTAATCACACTTTTCTATTGAAAGCACTTTGTTTTTCCTTAGCTTTAAGACATTAAGCCTTCCTGCCTTTCTAAGCACTCCTCTTTCTCCAGCTCCCTCCCCCCACCCTTTTTTTTTTAGTTGGAATTTCACTGTTGCCCAGGCTGAAGTGCAGTAGCTGCTCAGGGCAGCTTCCAACTTCTGGGCCCAATCATCAGCTTCCCAAGTAGTTGGGACTACAGGTATGTGCCACCACACCCAGCTAGTTTTTTTAATTTTCTATAATGACAAGGTCTTGCTATGTTGCTCAGACTGATCTTGAACTCAGGGACCCAAGTGATCCTCCCACCTCTGCCTCCCTAAGTGCTGAGCCACCACGCCTGGCTTCTTTCCTCCCTTAAATGTTAATATTTTAAAAGGCTCGTGGGAGTCCTTTTTTGCAGTGAGACTCTATATATATATGTCGCAGCATTTCTGATCATCAGAACTACTTAGCTGCCTGCCTATCAGATAACCCCAGGAATCTCAAACTTAGCAATTACAAAGTTCAGTTAGTCAACTCTACCCACACACATCTGGATTTTCTACTTAAGTGAATATAGCCAACCACCCCTTTCCCTAAGTCAGAAATCTATCTTTTAAATGTGTGAGGCTAAGAATTTAGTCCCTATGTAAAATACAGTTCAGTTTTGTGTTTCAGATATCCATCCCTCCCATACCATCTTCACTGCTTGTAACACATCCAGTCTTTCCATTTTTGTAGACTGAGTCATTGCAAGAGACTTCTGAGACGTCTCCCTGCCTCTAGTTTCATTTTTTTCTAGTCCATTCTCCATACTGCTTCATTGTTAACTGAAATTTTCAAGGCCCTTTGTGATCTGACTCTTACCTCCACTTAAACTTCATTGCTTCTTGCTTTCTCCCATCCTCTCCTCTGTTTCTGCTTATTGTTGGGAGGATAGATTAGATGGTTTCATGCATCTCTATATGTATTGTTCCTTGTCCTTGGAATGCTCTCCTTTCTGGCCTGGTTATTAGTCTATAAGTCTATCTCTAACAAGAACATAAGTAGCTTAGGTACAGAGAGGGTTCTTATCTTACCCTTTTTTATAGAGAGGTATTACATCGGTAGTAAAGAGCTGGTGCTCTTGAGTTACATTGCCTAGGGTCAGTTCTGGTTCTGCTAAACTGGGTACCCAGTTGTGTAGCTCTCACTAGCAATAAGACCTGGGCAAGTTACTTAACTTTTTAAAGCCCAAGTTTCTGTATCTGTAAAATTATAATAATGATAAAGCCATTTACTCTAGAGTTAATGAAGACTCACTTTCTTTTCTTTTTAATTTTATGTTAGATTCAAGAGGTACATGTGCAGATTTGTAACATGGGTGTATGCATGATGGTGAAGTTTGGGTGTCTACTGAGCCTGTCACCCAAGTGGTGAACCCTTGCTCCCCCTCCTTCCTCCCTTTTGGAGTCCCCAGTATTAGTTGTTCCCATCCTTATGCCCATGTGTACCCAATGTTTAGTTCCCACTTATAAGTGAGAACATGTGGAATTTGTGTTTCTGTGTTAATTTGCATAGAATAATGGTCTCCAGTTGCATCCATGTTGTTGCAAAAGACATGATTTTGTTCTTTTGATAGCTGTATAATATCCCATGGTGTATTTATACTACATTTTCTTTATCTAGTCTATTAAGGACACCTAGGTTGATGTTTTGCTATTGTGAATAGTGCTACAGTAAATATATGAAGGCAGGTGTCTTTTTGGTAGAACGACTTATACTCCTTTGGTTATATATCCAATAATGGGATTGCTGGGTCTAATGGTAAATATATTTTTAGTTCTTTGAGAAGTCTCCAAACTGTTTTCCACAGGGGCTGAGCTAGCTTACATTCCTACCAACAGTGTTTATATGTTTGTTGGCTGCTTGTACATCTTTTTTTGAGAAATGTCTGTTGATGTACTTTGCTCACTTTTTAATTGGATTTTTTGTTTTTGCCTGTTAATTTGTTTAAGTTCCTTGAGATTCTGGATATAAGTCCTTTGTCAGATGCATTGTTTGCAAGTATTGTATCCCATTCTGTAGGTTGTCTCTTTACTCTGTTGATGCTTTTGCCTTGCAGAAGCTCTTTAGTTTGATTAAGTCCTACTTACCCATTTTGGGTTTTGCTGCATCTGCTTTTGAGGACTTGGTCATGAATTCTTTGCCTAGGCTGATGTCCAGAAGAGGTTTCCTAGGCTTTCTTCTGGTACTTTTATAGTTTGAGGTCCTAATATTTAAGTTATTAATCCATCTTGAGTTAATTTTTGTATATGGTGAGCAGAAGGGGTCCAGTTTCACTTTTCTGCATATGGTTAGCCAGTTCTCCCAGCATTATTTGTTAACTAGGGTGTCCTTTCCCCAGAGTTTATTTTTGTTGTCTTTGTCAAAGATCAGTTAGTTGTAGGTCAACGGCTTTATTGCTGGGGTCTCTATTGTTCCATTGGTTTACATGTCTATTTTTGTAACAGTACCATGCTGTTTCATTTATTGTAGCGCTGTAGTAATGTTTGATGTCCTGTAATGTGATGCCTCTGGCTTTGTTCTTTTTGTTTAGGATCGCTTTGGTTATTCGGGCTCTTTTTTACTTCCATATGACCTTAAGTATTGTTTTTTCTAGATCTGTGAAAAATGATACTGTTAGTTTGATAGAGATTGCATTGAATCTGTCAATTGCTTTGGGCAGTGTGGACATTTTAATGAATTGATTCTTCCAGTCCATGAGCATAGATTGTTTTTCCATTTGTTTGTGTCAACATTGATTTCTTTCAGCAGTGTTTTGTAGTTCTCATTGTAGAGATCTTGCATCTCTTTGGTTAGATGTATTCTGAAGTTTTTGTGTGTATGTGTATGGCTATTATAAATGGAATTCTGTTTTTGATTTGGTTCTCAGCTTCAACATTGTTGGGATATAGAAATGCTATTGGTTTTTGAATATTGACTTTTCTATCCTGAGACTTTACTTAGGTCACTTATCAGGCGTAGGAGTCTTTTGGTAGAGTCGTCAGATGATATGATACAGAATCATATCATCTGTGAAAATAGATAATTTAACGTCCTCCTTTTCTATTTGAATACCTTTTCTTTCTTTCTTCCTTTTGCCTGAATGCTCTGGCTAGGACTTCCAGGACTATGTTAATTAGGAGTGGTGACTCATTCACTCTTCATTTAACATTTATTGAGTACCTCCTTTGGGCAGGTGTCTTTCTAGTTACTGGGATTTAGAGATGAACTTTTCTTACATTCTAACAGAGCAGAATGACAGATTCAACGTGGAAAAATAATAATTGTGAGTAAGTGCTCTAAAAGTAAAAGATGGGCAGAAACATAGAGAAAGTGATTACAAGGAGAGGGTTCTGCTTTAACCAGCTGGTTAGGAAAGACCTCCAAGGGAATGACATTTGAACTGAGACCTGAATGATGAAGAATAGCAACACAAAGATCTTGGGAGAATGTTCAGGCAGAGAGAATAGCAGGTAAAGGTCCCGAGATGGGAACAAACCAGGTGTTCGGGAGATAGATTATGTGAGGCCTTGTAAACTGTGGTAAGGCGTTTGGATTTGGATTTTATTCTGGTTCTAATGGTAAGTCATTGAAGAATTTTAAGCAGAAAGTTATATGACCTGACTTTGATTATAAGATCCGTGGGCCAGGCGCCGTGGCTCATGGCTATAATTCCAGTACTTTGGGAGGCCAAGGCGGGAAGATCACTTGAGTCCAGGAGTTCGAGACCAGCCTGGGCAACATAGCAAGACATATCTCTACAAAAAATCAAAAAAATTAGCTAGATGGGGTAATGCACGCTTGCAGTCCCAGCTACTTGGGAGGCTGAGGCAGAAAGATCGCTTAAGCCCAGGAGGTTGAGTCTGTGGTAAGCCATGATTGTGCCACTGTCCACCCACCCACTCAGCCTGAGTGACAGAGTAAACTCTGACTCAAAAAAATCTTTTTTAAAGATCTGTGGCTGCTGTGTAGAGGATAGTGTTTCCAGCTCTTAGGTGCCTAAGAGTTGTTGAATTGAGTGAGTGAATTTACTGAATGATTTGGTGTTTTATTGTAATAGTAAAACAACTCTTCCATCTCTATTTGTGTACTTACAGAGCATCGAGTGGCCTCTGAAATTCCCTTGGGAATTTGTTAGAATGGGCCTGACACAGCCAAAAGGCGTTCTCCTCTATGGGCCTCCTGGATGTGCTAAAACCACCTTGGTGAGGGCCCTGGCAACAAGCTGTCGTTGCTCTTTTGTTTCAGTGAGTGGAGCTGATCTCTTTTCACCTTTTGTTGGAGATTCAGAAAAAGCCTTATCTCAGGTTGGTTATTCTCTCATGTGTTTAAGTTTACTTTTGAATTTTTATTTCATGCCTTATAGACAAATTTCATTTTAAAAAATATTATGGTTTTTTTCTAATTACAAAAGTTATACGTATTTATAGAAAATTTAGAATATACAGGAAAGTATAAATATGAAATCCTCCATAATCCCTCTCTACCTACTGCTAACATTTTGATGAATTTCCTTTGTCTTTTTTTTTCTTTGTAAATAGTATCAAGGGCAGATTTTATATATCTTACATTTATCCTACTTTTTTAAACTTAATATTATTACTTTTGAAATTCTGTAATATTAAATATTCTTTGAAAATATGATTTGAATTTTTAAATGATTCCCCGATTTTTAGAGATGAATCTTTTTTTGTTAAAAATTATGAATGGTAATATGAGAACATACATTCACATGAATAATATATGGCATATATCTTTTTAATATTTTTTTTGTAACAAAAGGTATTTCGACAAGCAAGAGCAAATACTCCAGCAATTGTGTTTTTGGATGAAATTGATTCAATCTTGGGAGCTCGTTCAATCAGCAAAACAGGATGTGATGTACAAGAACGAGTTATTTCTGTTCTCCTGAATGAATTAGATGGTGTTGGACTTAAAACAATAGAGAGAAGAGGAAGTAAATCAACTCAACAGGGTAAATACAAGGAGCTCAAACAAAATGAAGCAGTATTTATTAGCTAAAATGCACCAAAAATCTAGACCAACAGGAAAAGAATACATATATGCTGTAGCTTTTCCTTTGCTGAATTCATCTCTTTAGAAGGATTTATATCATTTCAATTTGACTCTGTCAGATTTTTACAGAGCTAATAAGAATTGTGATTTGGCTAGGAATGGTGAGGTAAATTTTATAATTCTCTTAGATATATGAATGTATATTTTATTTTGCTTAAGATTGAGAAATATAACCGAAGCATGGTGGCTCACGCCTATAATCCCAACATTTTGGGAGGCTGAGGTGGGAGAATTACTTGAGCCCAGGAGTTCAAGACCAGCCTAGGCATCACAGCAAGAATTTCTCTCCACAAAAAATAAAAAAAATTAGCCAGGTATGGTGGTGCACATCTGTAATCCCACCACCTCAGAAAACTTGAACCAGAAAGATTGCCTGAGCCCTGGAAGTGGAGGCTGTGGTGTGAGATGTGATGGCACCATTGTACTCCAGCCTGGGTGATGAAGTGAGACTTAAAAAAAAAAAAGAAAAATTTTTATATAAAACAAGAGATTATTATTTTCGGTAATCTTAGTAATTGAAAACTTTCAGTTTTCTTGAGGAATGGGTTTTCCTTGGTTTTAATGAAGTTAGGATGACCCTTGGATGTTCCCATCCTCGCTTGCTATATCTCTTTTCCAGGTAGTTTGGTATCCTTAAAGTATCTCCGGTAGATCATTTTTCTTTTATTCCTCTCTTGTTCTTACTCATTTTCCCTTTTAAAAATTGTTGTATGGAGGGAGAATTTTGAGCTCCTTAGGAACATATACTAGCATTAGGAGGTACACATAAGGTTGTCTAATCAAATAATCTTATAATGCAGGAATTCCTTCTGCAGCATCTGACAGCATTCACTTAGCCTCTGCTAAAATACTTGCAAACATAGGCATTATGTCACTGGAGAACTGCTCTGATTATTCAACTCAACAAATGATTTTGAAAACTTAATATGTGTAAAGGCCTTGCTGTGTCTGCTGTTAGACATTTCTTTATCCAAGATTTGTATACATGCAACTTAAATTGTTATTATTTCTGCCTATGAAAAGAAAAATAAAGTAAATCTCCTTCTTAAGGACTTGATAGTCAAGTCTTTTCTTAGCTGTATGTCTTCACCTGTTAGTCATATGTTTCTGTCTTGTCTTTTTTTTTAGAGTTGGAATCTCACTCTGTCCCCCATACTGGAGTGCAGTGGCTGCTCCCGGCCACTGCAGCCTCAACCTGCTGGGCTCTGGCGATCATTCCGCTTCCGTCTTCCAAGTAGCTGCCCAGCTAATTTTTGACTTACTGTAGAGATGAGGCGGGTCTTGAACCTGCAGGCTCAGGCAATCCACTCACTTCAGCCTCCCAAAGCACTGGGATTACAGGCTGAGCCACCGAGCCTGACTTGTTTCTGTCTTTTCAAGAAGTCTATTTGAATTCTAATCATTCACTGGGGGCTCAGGTTCATTCAGGTCACCAGATATGTGTTCTGTGCTCTGGGATAAGGCTTTTCTTTGGTTTTCACATGGAGGAATGTCTCTTGGGATTAGCCACTCTCTTCACCATGCACACAAAGTAGCTCTTTGATTAATAATTTATTTCTGGGATACCTTGATATCAAGAAGTTGGCCTGGAAAGGGGGTGTAAGCATTCTAGTCCCAAGAAAAGGATCCCTGTTTAAAAGCAAACAGACCTTCCAATTGATTATTTTTTAAAAAATTGAATAATCGACAACTTAGTGACATTACTTTGTTTTTTCTCAGACTTTCGAGAAGTTTTTAACCGAAGTGTCATGATTGTTGCTGCAACAAATAGACCTGATACGTTAGATGATGCCTTGTTACGACCTGGAAGATTAGATAAGGTTATCTATATTCCACCTCCAGATATAAAGGTAATCATTGTACATATTTTCTCTGTGTGTGCATTCTTAATACATCGATGTCTGTTGTAAGGAGCTTGGCAGAACTAAATTCCAAACTGGATACAGATGTATATAGTGTCCTGCTCACACTGGCTTCCACATTCTTTCTTGCCTGATGAACCTTTGTCAAAATTATAATTATGATCTGCTTTTGCTGAATACTCTGGCCCTGTATTCAGAAAAACATAAACCTAAAAGTAAGGTAGTTATTTTAGTGTTGTAGCAGACTCAAAATACGGAGTCTGTTGAGTCTACTTGACATTATTATGCAACTAGATTGAAGGAATCCTTAAGTGTTAAAAGGATTTTGGAGATTATCTGGGTCAGCATCCTTTTAACAGTGGAGTAATCTGAGATTACAGAGATTATGCTTAATTATCCTTAATTAGTAAATATTTTTGTCTTTAACCTCCAGAGTCATTGATGGAGGGTAAAAGGCACAGAATAAATTTTTTACTTCCTTGACCTTTTATCAAGTTTTGATAGGATGGTAAAACAAATTTTAATGTCTATTATTTAATGTACTTTTAAATTGTATCTGATAATTCATGTATTTCCTTTCTAAGCCACATTTAGTGGCATTATATGTACCCAAAAGAGAAGTTAATCTTGTCTCTTTTTTTTTGAGCTGGAGGCTCACTCTGTCACCCAGACTGGAGTGCAGTGGCTGCTCCCGGCCACTCTGGTGATCCTTCCGCCTCAGCCTTCTGAGTAGCCAGAATTACAGGCATACGCTACCATTCCCGGCTGATTTTTTTATTTATTGTAGAGATGAGGTCTCGCCAAGTTGCCCAGGCGGGTCTCGAACCCAGAGGCTCAGGCAATCCACTCACCTCAGCCTCCCAAAGCGCGGGATTACAGGCTGAGCCACTGAGCCCTTCTTTTTTTTTTGAGTTGGAGTCTCGTCTCACTGTCACCCAGACTGGAGCGCAGTGGCACGCTCCCGGCCACCACAGCCTCAACCCTCTGGGCTCCGGCGATCCTTCCTCCTCAGCCTTCCAAGTAGCTGGAACTACAGGCGTGCACTACCACGCTCGGCTAATTTTTGATTTATTATAGAGATGAGGTCTTGCCAAGTTGCCTGGGCGGGTCTTGAACCCACGGGTTCAGGCAATCCTCTCACCTCGGCCTCCCAAAGTGCTGGGATTACAAACTGAGTCACCAAGCCCGGCCAATCTTGTTTCTTAAAGAGATGTTTATAGTTGGCTATTTAAAAAATTAATTATAAAACATTAAGGTTTTTCATATTGTCATTAATTATTTCTGCCATTGCCATATGGACCACTGATTACTTAGTCTTTCTAACCCTTTGGGGTTAAAAAGTGATTTTTTTTTTTTTGAGTCAGGGTCTCACTTTGCCCAGACTGAAGTCAGTAGCTCTATCACGGCTCACTGCAGCCTCTACCTCCTGGGCACAGGTGGTTCTTCCACCTCAACCTCCCAAGTATGTGCCACCAAGCCCAGTGAATTTTTTTGTTTGTTGTAGAGACAAGGTCTCGCTATGTTGCTCAGGCTGGTCGGTCTCAAACTCCTGGCCTCAAGCAGTCCTCCCATCTTGGCCTCCCAAAGTACTAGGATTACAAGTGCAAGCCACCATGCCTGGCCCTGATATTTTTTTTTTAATTCTTTGGTTCTCATATATGTACTTCCTCTGTAATGTGATAGAAAAATTGTTCTGCCAGGCGTGGTGGCTCATGCCTATAATCCCAGCACTTTGGGAGGCCAAGGTGAGAGGATTGCCTGAGCCCACGGGTTCAAGACCAGCCTGGGCAACCTGATGAGACCCTCCCCCCATCTCTACAATAAGTCAAAAAAATGTAACCAGGTGTGTTGGCACCTGTAGTTCCAGCTACTTGGAAGGCTGAGGTGGAAGGATCGCCTGAGCCCAGCAGGTCGAGGCTGCAGTGACTGTGAGCGTGCCACTGCACTCCAGCCTGGGTGACATGGTAAAACTTCAACTCATAAAAAAAAAAAAAGGAGCCGGGCTCGGTGGCTCAGCCTGTAATCCTGCGCCTTTGGGAGGCTGAGGTGAGTGGATTGCCTGAGCCCGTGGGTTTGAGACCCGCCTGGGCAGCGAGACCTCATCTCTACAAAAAAATCAAAAAGTTAGCTGGGTGTGGTAGCACGCGCCTGTAGTTCCAGCTACTTGGAGGGCTGAGGCGGAAGGATCGCCGGAGCCCAGCAGGTCGAGGCTGCGGTGGCCGGGAGCGGCCATTGCACTCCAGTCTGGGCGACAGAGTGAGACTCCAACTCAAAAAAAAAAAAAAAAAGGAAGAAAAAGTGTTCTATGTGTCATTGCATCAAACATTAATGTTATTAGATTATAAGTATATTGTCTTTTATTTTGTTTCAGGGCAGGCTTTCTATTTTAAAAGTCTGTACAAAAACCATGCCAGTAGGGCCTGATGTCTCCTTAGAGAAGCTAGCAGCAGAAACCTGTTTTTTTTCTGGAGCTGATCTTAGAAACCTCTGTAAAGAAGTAAGTTAATTAGTGAAAAAACCTGTGGTTCAAAACATTTCTTCACACATTGAAATCTTCATTCACTTGAAAGTATTTACTAAAAGACTGCAATGTACAGTGTGACACTATACAATGTGAAACAAACAGATGCAACCCTTTATAGAGCCCACTACCATTGTTGAGGGGGAATGCAGTGCAGAGAAGCAAATCATTATACTGAATTGGCTGTTGAAAATATGTAGTGAGTTGGGGAAGCTTAGGGTGCTGTGAGAGCACCTAGGCCCAGAGGAGGATGTGAAACTGAAATTGGAAGAATGATTAGGGAGTTCGGTAACTAATGTAGGAAAGAGGAATGTTTGGCGGCAGAGGGAATTTATGTGCAAAGGATTGGAGGTAAGAGATGCTGTGACATTGTTGAAGCTTGGAGTGGAGAATGGCAAGAGATAAAGTTGAAAAAGTGGGCAGTGGCCAGAGCACACAGGTCCTTGTAAGCCACTTTAAGTCCTTTGGGTTTTATTTTGAGAGCAAAAGAGTTTTTCCTTTTTCCATAAACTTTTTACTAAATATAATATACAGAAAAATGCAAAAATCATTTATAGTTCATTGAGTTAAAATAAAGTGATCACATTTTTGTAACCACCACTCATTGTCAAGAAATAGAACATTATCACATTAACATTATCCTTTGAGCCCTTTCGCAAACTCCTTCCAAAAAGAAACCACTCTCTTGACTTCCAAAACTAGAGATTAGTTTTCCTACTTTTGAACTTTATGTAAATGGAAGCATACAGTATACATTATTTTCTGTCTGCTTCTTTAGTCCAAGAAATTAATGGTTTTGTGTATAGCCATGAATATTCATTCTACATTTATTTGACTTTTACTTTTTAACATTTGGGTTGCTACTTTTTTTGTGTTATGCTGCTCTGAACAGTCTTGCACGTGTCTGTTGGCTCATGTGTGTACTTACGTCTATTTTATGTACATATATAGCTACAAGAATTGCTGAGTCATAGAGTGTGTGTGTGATCTTTTCCTTTATTATTTTAGTGTTGGCTAAAGACATTCCTACTTGAAGGTCAAGAAGATATTTCTCATCTCTAAAAATATATGGGTTCATAATGTATTTATTATTCCACAACTTTTAAAAAAAAGTTTAATATAGAAGAAATTAGGTCTACAAAGTAGATTTTTAATCACCTTATTTAACTTGTTTTTAGCAACATGAATATTGGAATCCTATGGAGACTGAGATTACGTATTTGTATTTTAAAGTATTAACCTTATATTGCTTTTTAAAAATGAAGTATATTGTTCCTGTTGCTTGGGTCTTACAGGCTGCTTTGCTGGCTCTGCAAGAAAACGGACTAGAAGCAACCACAGTGGAAGAAGAGCACTTCCTAAAATCACTTGAGACTATAAAACCATCCTTAAGTCAGAAGGACTTGACTTTATATGAAAATTTGTTTAAGAAAGGATTTTCTAACTTAGAAGATATTTAAAAATTACTTTACTCTCTTGTTCAGTTGTTCACATTATTTGAAATGTGAACTTGCCTGCAGTTTGCAACTTCACAGTTTTAGAAGTTGTGTATATTTCCTGTAAATAAAAAAACTTGTGCCTGATAATATAAGGCTCATCTTATTTCTAAAGAGATATATTAAATAAAATACTGTAATTCAGGAAGAAAGGGTATGCATGTGTATGTGTGTGTGTGTGTTGATTTTGTTCTGAGGGCAGTTGGTTTTGGTTGATTGATTGCTTTGAGTCAGAGTCTTAGTCTGTCAACAGATTGGAATGTAGTCGCACACTCACAGGCACCACAGCCTGAACCTGTTGGGCTCTGGTGATCCTTCTGCCTCAGCCTTCCAAGTAGCTGGAACATGCCACCACCCCTGGCTAATTTTGACTTATTGTAGAGACGAGGTCTTGCCAAGTTACCCAGGCTGGTCTCGAAGCCCTGGGCTCAGGCAGTCCTCTTGCCTCTGCTTCCAAAAGTGCTAGAATTACAGGCGTGAGCCAACACGCCCAGATGGTTGATTGCTTTTTAAACTAAAATAAATTCATAGTTACAGAAAAGTTGTAAAAATAGTACAAAGAACTCTTTAATAGCAAGATTCACCAATTTTTAGCATTTTGCCACATTTGCTTTCTCTATTCAGAAAAAAGCATTTTCCTGAATGCTTTTGAGAACAGATTAGACACATCATGTCTCTTTACACCCTAATGCTTCAGGGTATGTTTGTCACAAATAAGGTTATTTTCCCATATGACCATGATGCAGTTAACAAATGCAGAAAATTTAACATTGATACAATATTTTAATCATCCAATGAATTTCATGCATTGTCTCAATAATATCCTATATAGTAATTTTTCCCACTACAGGAGCCAGACTAGGGTCACACATTACATTTAGTTGTCATATTTCTTGTGCCTCTTTTAACTTAAAACAGTTCTTTTTTTTTTTTTTGAGTTGGAGTCTTACTCTTTCAGACTGGGGTGCAGTGGACACTCCTGGCCACCGCAGCCTTGACCTGCTGGGCTCCGGCGATCCTTCCGCCTCAGTTTTCCAAGTAGCTGGAACTACAGGCACGCGCTACCATGCCCAGCTAATTTTTGATTTATTGTAGAGATGAGGTCTTGTCAAGTTGCCCAGGTGGGTCTCGAACCCGTGGGCTCAGGCAATCCACTCACCTCAGCTTCCCAAAGTGCTGGGATTACAGGCTGAGCCACCGAGCCCAGCCTTAAAACAGTTCTTAATCTTTCTTGACCCTGATAGTTTAAGAGCATAGACCAATTATTTTATAGAACAATTCACTCCTGGATCTGTGTGTCTGATGTCTTATCATGATAGACTCAGGTTACGTATCACCAGTGGGCATTAGATAGTGGTGTGTCCTCTTGAGTATCATAGCTGGCGGCGCATGACATCTACACATTATTGGTAATGTTAATTGTGATCACTTATTTACAGTATTATGTGGCTGTTATTTTCCCTTTTGTAATTAAAGTTTTAAGAAGGTGGATATATATACATTTTTATTTTTATTGCAAAAGTAATTTAGAATACTAGAAAATGCAGATAAATGCAAAGAAGAAAACCCTTTGGTGTTTACCTTCCAGTCCTTCATGCATGTAAAACCAAAAAGTAATGAGATTGCTTAACTCTTGTTTTTCTCACCTAACAATAGCTGGTAAACATCTTACCAGACCATTCTGCACAAAGTGCCATGCTGGTTGCTGGGACATCCAGTGAACAAGACAGACATGGCATTGACAGGCCAGCTGGAAAAACACCTTAGACAAATTGTCAAATTTTTTTTTTTTTTTTTTGAGTTGGAGTCTCACTTCGTCACCCAGACTGGAGTGCAGTGGCCACTCCCGGCCACCGCAGCCTCGACCTGCTGGGCTCCAGCGGTTCTTCTGCCTCAGCCTTCCGAGTAGCTGGAACTACAGGCGCGTGCTACCACGCCCGGCTCATTTTTTTTTTTTTTTGATTTATTGTAGAGCTGAGGTCTTGTCAAGTTGCCCAGGCGGGTCTCGAACCCACGGGCTTGGGCAATTCACTCACCTCAGCCTCTCAAGGCGCGGGATTATAGACTGAGCCACCGAGCCCGGCTGAAAGTATCTTTTTCAATTGTAATTATAGTCACTGCACTGTCTCCGCAGATTCTACATTGGCAGACTCGACCAACCACAGGTCCAAAATATTTGAAAAAGTAAAAAATAACAATAAAATCTTACAAATAAACAATCCATTGTAAAAACTACATTTCATTTACATGGTATTAGGTATTGCAAGTAACTGAAAGATGATTTAAATGTCAGGGACTTCAGCATCCCTGGATTTTGGTATCTGAGGGAGTTCCTGGAAACACGGATGACTATATAACTTCTCAACAGAACTTTGGAAGTCTGAGAACAAAGACCATGTGTCTTCTTACTGAAATGCTCAATAAATGACAAAGTCAGATGAAGAATTTCTTTGATTCAGTTTTAATCTGATTTGAAGATGGCTCTGGGCAACTTCCAATAGCTGTATTTATCTGTGAGAAAATTATAACACTTCAGCTTCTAAACCCGTTTTTTTCTGTTATACTAGGAAGAGTGAACAGTTTTCCCAATAAACTGAGCTCAAATTGCTTTCTGGGCCACATTAACAGTCAATCTTAAACAATACACAACATCTCCAGAACCCCCAAATTTAGCAAATCTAGTGTTTAAGTCTGGTAATAAGGTAGCCACTGAAGGATGGGGTGTGAGGATTAACACAGTTAAGAGATAAGCAAAAAGAATTTCAACAAAAAAGTTTAATAAAGGAAAATTACATGCTTCTTGCAAAACCTGAATGGGTCTGATTAAAATCTAAGTTTAAATTCCTGAGTCAGAACCAAGCCGCCAATTCTGGGTGGCAGTAGAGAAGGTTCTAGAAGTTTCTGGCAATTGAGGGTGGAGAGAGGAAGCTACCTCAAAGGATAAGTGCTTTCTGATGCTGGTGAGTGTCCTGGGTAGGCTCCTTTGGAGGCTGCCAGACTTTGAAAGAGCAGGAGTTGTGCTGCTTCTCATCCTAGTCATCCAGGTGGCACTGGCCTGGCGGCACCTTCTGAGTTTGGCTGCAGGGAAGACCCTGATTTTATCCCTAACCTCTAGCTGCTGGTGGTGAGGCTATAAATTCCATTACATTTGGAGGTAGGAAGTCTTTCTATTGCTAAAGAACTGGATGACAGAAAATTCTTTTCTGGGTAGTCTTGCCTTCAGTAACTTCAGACAAAAGGGCAAAAAAAAAAAAAAGAAAAAGAAAAAAAATCTGAAAATTCAGCCTACTCAGCGTGAAGACAAGGATGAAGACCTTTATGATGATCCACTTCCACTTAATGAATAGTAGATATATTTTTGTTCTTGTGATTTTAATAACATTTTCTTTTTTTCTGGCTTACTTTGTTGTAAGAATACAGTATATCACATATATAACACACAAAATATGTGTTAATAGACTGTGTTATTGGTAAGGCTTCCAGTCAACAGGAGGCTATTAGTTAAGCTTTTTAGGGAGTCAAAAGTTATATATGGATTTTTGACTATGCGGGGTAGGGGATTGGTGCCCCTCGCCCCTGAGCTGTTCAAGAATCATCTGTGCCTGCTTTTGCAACAGTATTTATTGAGCAAATAATTTAAATTTCAAAATTGCTGCAATTGCTTTAACATGTACGTTTGATTAACTGTTAAATGAGCCACCCAAAGCACAGTGTTGTAATTTCAGGAATCTAGGGAAAGACTAAACTACATATTGACCTTGATCTCCCAAAAGCTCCATACAACCAGGTATTAACAAAAAGGGGGGAAACTGTGGCTTTCTGGATTTAATTCTCATTGCTGCAGATAGAAATAAGCAGATCTTCAAGATGATATGGGCACATTATATCTGTTACTACACATCATTCGTAAATTTTTTAAGTGTTATTCTAAACATTTCCAAACATGCATAAAATAGGACAGTATAGCAAGCTCCCACATACCTATTAGCGACATTAAGTTAATGTTAGTTAGGGTTTGGAGGGTAAGGGTGGATGGATGGATGCAGAGGTGTGCAGCACCGCAGTAAAACGCCCAGAGATGCGCGCTGGTAACCAGAGATCCGAGTAATGCAAAGATTTGCAACACACAAAGAGGTGAAAGAAGAAAAGATTTATTTAAGAAAGGTTCACTTCCTACAGACAAGAAGCGGGCCAGCACTCCAAGGTGAGTGTGGCCCCGTAGCCCCCGGAGCCCTAGGCTTAAATCCTTTCCCCTGGAGATGTTGCAATCAGGTAGACGTGACTGCCGTGACTGCCTTGTTGACCACCTGGGAATGTCTTGGTCACCATGCACTGAGTCACGCATCTTACCACCCTTGGGAAGTTATACAATGGGCCGATACTGATCATGCTTGAGAAATCTGTGTTTCCAAAAAGACAAATTACAATAGGCCGGTACCAGTCATGCTTGAGGGGTCTGTGTTTCTGAAAAGACAAAGTGGGCAAAGTTAATCTATACCTAGAGTATGCATTTCTCCAGGACATAGCTTCTACGTTCTCATCATTGTGTTAGGGTTTAGAAACAAGATAAAAAATGGCTTCCTGCTCTCCGTCTGTCCTTTCAGTTAATACTTTGCTAAATTTGCTTACTTTTTCAGTTGAAGAATTTTGAAGTAAATCCCAGTCATCATGATATGTCTCCTTTAAATATTTCCATATAACAATCTCTATAAAGGGAGGAGCATTTTATATAACCATAAAGCCATTATCACACCTAACAAACTTAACAATATTCCTTTAATATTATCTCATGTCTAGATCCTGTTTAAGTCTCCCAATTGCCACCAAAATGTCTTTTTACAGTTGGTTTGTCTATTTGTATGTTCAAATAAATAACCTACTTTGCTAAGTCTTCTCAGACACCCCCCCCTTACTTAGAATTAATCACCTACTCTTTGGCACCAGATCATACCTTGGGCTAGTTATTTATTAGCACTAAATAAGAAGCATCTTGAAGTAAGAAACTAAGGTCTTATTAATCTTTTTAATTCTACTGTGCCCCATCCTCAAAACAATGCCTAGACTATTACAAAACAGCATTACGTTTTGGAAATGACCCTGGCAAAGCTGGGATCTGAGTTTAAGGTCATTAGTAGGCAAGAGTTATATGTTTTCATTTTAATTTGGGGGTCAGGAAACGGTTCTGTAAGATTTTGGGACATTTCGGTTTTAACTTTAACTTACAGCTCAAACTTCAAACTGTGTTTTTAAACAACCGCGCTTCTGCCCTTGACTTAATTGCAGTAGCCAAGAAAGGGGTGCAGAAAGCGCGCTGGTGTCGGGGCGGCAGACAGACCTGCGTTTCGTGACATCTCCTCCAGTTACCCGCGGTGTGACTCCAGCTTCTCTGACTCTTAGTAATGTGCCCAACTTGCAAATTGCTGAGAGGAACAGGCTCGGTGTCCGGCCCACAGCCCCGGCTAGAGGGAATCCTCATTCTGTCCACGGTTCTACCGCCGTCGGCAAACGCTGCGGAGCAAGGCTGCGGTCTAGGGGAGACGTGGGAGCAAGCCCAAGAGCAGCCCGCCAACGGGGTTGTTTGCAGAAACGCACCTTTTCCCGGAAGCCTCTCCAGCTGATTCTTTCGTTTCTGCTCCCTCAACCCCGGTTTTCTCGGTGGAAAAAAATCAGGATGCCATGGGAGTTGTTAAGAAAGGAACTTTACAATTTAATTCACATTATCTCCATGTGTGCGCTGCGTCAAATCTGGGAGCTTTTAATGTGATTGGATTCATTCTAATTATCCGCCTGCACCTGGGCGCCCTCCACCCAACCCACTCCGCCCCCCCAGCTCCGCGGTGCCTTTTCCGGATCCCCTTTCAGAAGCTTGGCTTTCACCAGGCCTTGGCCATCAGCGCTTCCCTTGCTCTCGGGTTCCACCTCCAACCCCCGAAGCCTCCAGATGCCTTGCAGGTCCTGGAAAGCCCGAG
>NW_007249882.1:2742-14758 GCF_000164805.1 Carlito syrichta | reverse complement strand
CGGTTGCGGTCACTATATAAGGTGCGGAGGCCGCGGGCCGCTTCGGTTTTGGACGTTGGCATCTTCCGCGTCGCCCCCTCCAGGTAAGTCGCGGTGACGCCAAGGGCGATTTGGTGCCCGTAAGCCTGGGTCCTGGTGGCCGGAGTTTCGATCAATATCTTGGATTTTTTAATTTTAGATTTGTCATACTCCGCTGAAGTCACCATGAGCTTTTTTCAACTGCTGATGAAAAAGAAGGAAGTAAGTTTTTAAAGCAGTTGGAAATCTTGACTAAGGGTGTTCGCTTTTAAGGATGAAAAGATGGTGCAGATTTTGAAGAAAGTGTACAATAATATATAGCTGTTTTGTTTCAGATGTTTCCTGTTGAAACATCCGAATATTTACTCTCAACCCGTTATACCTGTTATCTGTTAGCTTGTTCCTTTGGTGCTGATCATGACTTTCGCAGCCAGTGGAGCCTTGTCTTTTGCTGTATATTCCCTTCGAAAAAGCGATGTGATGTAAGTAGGTCTCAATTTATAAAAACGTGTTTGGTTTACTTTTAGTTAATGAAATGTATGATATCAGTTTCCTAGTGTTTTCCTATGAATAAGAATGTCAAATTGTGAACTTGAGGTCAGAGCTGAAAAGCATCTTGATAGCATAAGACTCTTGAATTAGGATATTACTCAAACTTAGTTTATTTCCCGTGTTTAGCCTTTCATTTGTCCATTGGCCCTCCTCCACTCTCCTTCAGTGAAGTTTGATTTTTTTTTTTTACTTTAGTTTTGAAATATAAAGTTCTTAAGTGGTTTTTTTGGGATATATATCATCAAACAACATTTTATAATTTTAAATTTCAACTTATTTAACTTTTGCTAATGTGGTAAATTGATAGATTTGGATGTCTGCAATGAGCCTAATTCCAACATTGTGTAGAAGAAAGTTAAAAAAAAAAATGTATCCTGGAATATGAGGAAGAGATGAACTTTAAACTGATATAGGCAGGTGCAGGGCTGGAGAGGGTGGTACTCTAACCACTGGCAGAGGGCCGTATGCCCTGGAGTTTATCACCTGCAGAGTTCAAACCCAGCCCCTCCACCCCTCCTAGAAACCAGGACAAGATCAGTATTGCTGGTCCTCAGCCTGGCACTTCTACCCCCATTGTTACTGGATTTGTGTCATCATCCTCCAATCTAGCCCAGTAAAGAGAATACAGGCCTCCTACCCTGCAGAGGAATTAATAGATCCTGAATGTTTGAGCCAAACCTGTGAAACTCCCTTAAGAACTCTTCCACCGACTGGGCTTGGTGGCTCAGCCTGTAATCCCAGTGCTTTGGGAGGTGGAGGTGAGCTGATTGCCTGAGCCCACGGGTTTGAGACCCGCCTGGGCAACTCGGCGAGACCTCATCTCTACAATAAGTCAAAAAACTAGCCGGGTGTGGTAGCACGCGCCTATAGTTCCAGCTACTGGGAAGGCTGAGGTGGAAGGATCGCCGGAGCCCAGCAGGCGAGGCCACTGCACTCCAGTCTGAGCGACAGAGTGAGACTCAAAAAAAACAAAAAACAACTCTTCCACCAATTTCAGTTACTACTGATGGTTCTTGATAGTTAACTAACAAACGAATACAGAAGTATGAGATTGACTTTGCCCCTAGCATGTTTATAGACCCGGTATCAGTGTTGGTTAAAATCACTTTAATGTTTAATTACTTTTCTTTTAATTTTAGCATTGACCGAAAAGGAAATCCAGAGCCTTGGGAAACTGTGGATCCTACTGTACCTCAAAAGGTATTATTAAATTAAAAGCAAGTGATTTACATTTTGCCCACACCTTAACACCTTTGTCAGCAAAATAGATTTAATTCCTTACCTTTATTGTGTAACTTAGATCAATTGTGCCCACTGTCTGTTAGGAACACTGTACATCTACTCATGAGGAGCAGACACATTTTTTGAACTTACAGCTCACATAATACCTTGGCAAATTTTTAAAAATCTGGACTATGGATACTACTAAGTGAAAATAGGGTACAAGTGTTTGACCTTTCTCTCTGATCCCATAAACACTTAGGAATCCAAGGACTTTTTTTTAAAAGTCAGAGTCTCACTCAGTCACCCAGGCCTGCAGCCTCGACCTCCCCAGCTCAGGCAATTCTTCTGCCTCAGCCTCCCGAGTAGCTGGGACTACAGGTACACATCACCATGCCTGACTAATTTTTTTCATTTTTTTGTAGAGATGAGGTCTCATTATGTTGCCCAGGCTGGGCAATCCATCCACTTTCAAAGTGCTGGGATTGCAGGCATGAGCCTGGCCCCAAGGGCTTTTTAAAGAAATGGAATGACAGAAACCAGTCCACATTACTGAAGGACAAATCCTTAACAAAACATTTATTTCTTTTTGTCTTAAAGCTTTTAACAATCAACCAACAATGGAAGCCAGTTGAAGAGTTGCAGAAGGTCCGAAGGGCAACCAAATGAATAGTCCTTACTTCTTTCTTCCAAAGAGTACTCTATAAATCTAGTGGAAACATTTCCACACCAACTAGATTATGGATACCAGTGTGCGGAAATGCTTCTGCTACATTTTTAGGGTTTGCCTACATGTTTTGGATTCTGGATAAGGAATTGAAGGTAGTATAGCAATAACCACGTTATCCAAAAATAATTTTCTATGTTTATTGTCTTGTACATTTTAATCTTGCATATTGAAATGTTTATGTTGCCTGAATGTTTTTCTTAAAATTTATTAAGATTTGTAAATTAGGTTATTGTCTGTAATAAAATGCCACTTCTGCAAGATTTCTCAAAGATTAAATGAAGAAGAAAATCTTTTTATGGGAGAAAACACATTTGAAGAGTGAAACTTCGTTTTTCAGATAATATCTAGTACAAATTTCTGTCTAAGCTTTTTTTCTAAGTTCATTCATTCACTAGAAGTTTATTGAGCACCTACTGTTTGCAGTAAAGCAATGAATAAAGCCACATTTTGGAGGGATATGCATAAGAGATGGTAAGTACAATGAGGAAAATGAAGTGGGGATGGGGTTTGAGGCCTGCATGAGGACTGGCCTTGGAGGCGGTGCTGGGATTCTGGTGGTGAACTGGAATGCCAGGGCTACTGCAATCTGCCCTAAAGATGCCAAGCCAAACTGTGGTGCTCCTGTGAAGGCTGAGCAGGGAAGGGTGGGGAGCTTTGCCACAGGACCCTGCAGAGTCTGGAGCTACTTTTCACTCTGGCCAATGGTGACTTGAAGGGCAAAGATGGAGTCATGCCCCTGGGCTCCCTTAACTGTCCTTAAAAATAAAACCAAGTAGAAAGTTGCTTTTCTTTAACTTTTTTTTTTTTTACAAATGAGATATCATTCACATGCCATCGTATTCACCCATTTAAGTTGCACAGTTCAGTGGTTTTTTAGCATATTCAGACAGTTGTGAGACCATCTTCACCATCTCCCTCTAGAATGTTCTCATTCTCACCCCCAAAAGAACTCTACCTGTTAGCAGTCATTCCCCTATCCTCAATCCCTCTGCTCCCGGTCCCAGGGAAATAGTAATAAACATTGTCTCTATGTATAGTAGTGATGTCCTATTCTGGACATTCATACAACTGGAGTCATACAACGGGTAGCCGTTGTGTATGGTTCCTTTAACTTGGCGTATTAAGAGTCATCCATGTTGTGCCATGTACATGTTATCAGTATTTCATTCCTTTTTCTGACAGAATACTACTTCATTGTATGGATGTGCCTTTTTTTGTTTATCCATTGATAAGTTGATGGACATTTGGATTTCTACTTTTTGGCTATTATATAAATAATGCTGCCATGAACAGCCATGTACCCATTTTTGCATGACCATATATTTTTAATTCTCTTGGGTATGTACTTAGACTCATTAACTCTTTTAAACAAAAGTACTTTAAAATTTTTTAATATGAATATAATAGAAACATAAGAGAAGGACTAAGTTCTTGTCACTGTAGGGACAGAAAGGGAGTGATCCTTTTCATTCCATTAGGAGGGACATAGCCGACACCCCTATAACAAAAGTCAGGCTAACAGGAGAAAATCATAACAAATCTGATCTTAGTTTTATGTGACATGGTAACCTAAAGAATGAAGACCTGATGATGCAGGGAAAACTATTCATTTTTATGCTGGCGTTCAACGAAATATGGACAACTGTGTAGAAATATGATTGGACAAAAAAGGAGTATGATCCCAATGCTAATAGACCAAGTGGGAAACAGCAATTCAGATTCTTTTTGGCCTCTCTGTGCAGCATTTCTTCCTCCTGGGTGTCAGGGAGGATCCCTCTGGAATAAGGTTAATTTCTTTATGGCCAGCTATTAATCAGAAAGGTGTGTGAAGGTTAAAGGTAATATTTTTAGGTTATGGCTGGCTTTCAGGAAAAGGGGTTCTGGTTTCTATGACTGCTTTGGAGGGGCATTCTAGTTTCTGTGGCTCAACTGGGGAAGAATGAGGGGTGAGAAGCAGGAAGGCAGAGAGAACTCTTCTTCTGAGACTTCATTGTGGGGTATCATTTTTTGGGGTACAGCATTACCTTCACAGCAGTAAAAAAGAACTAGCTCTTGCTAGGGACTTGGCAGTTGTGAAAGGACTAAGGCAAGGTTACTTCTGCCAACATTTGCTATTTCCTTATCACCTCCCGTTTTCCCAGTTAAAAGTCTCTGATGGTTCATCTCGGGATTTCATGCAGCAACAGGGAAGCACATTTTATTTGCTTAAGCTTTTCAAGTGGAATATGATATAATTAAAGGAAATAAAAATGAACAGTCTAGTGATGGTTGGCCAACTAGGAAGGGAAATTATAGAGTGCTTTTTGAGGGCTAACTGCCTTTCAACTTTAAAACACAAACTTGATTGAAATGCGGTAACTTTTTGGCATGACCATGGCAATAGAAGGTGCCATTTTGCAGGTTTGGGAGGGAAAGAGATCAAGAGTAGTGATGACACTTAAATTTCTTATTTTTCTTTTTTTTTGAGTCGGAGTCTCACTCTGTCACCCAGGCAACTTGGCGAGACCTTATCTCTACAATACATCAAGAAAATTAGCCAGGCATGATGGCGATCCTTCCGCCTCAACCTTCACGTAGCTGGGACTACAGGCATGCGCCATCATGCCCAGCTAATTTTTCTTGATTTATTGTAGAGATGAGGTCTTACCAAGTTGCCCAGGCTGGTCTCGAACTTGTGGCTCAGGCAATTCTCTTACCTCGGCCTCCCAAAGTGTTGGGATTATAGACGTGAACCACTGCACCTGGCAGACACATTTCAAAAACTCTGATTTTTTTTTTTTTTACTTCTCAGCATTTCCTCCAAACATTTTGAACAATTTTAAATATACTGAGAAGTTGAAAGATTAGTACAAAGAATACTCACACTTATTATCAACATTTTACCACATTTGTTGTGTGTCTCTGTATATGTATGATTTTTAAAAATTAATTTGTTGAAGATAAGTTACAGACATCATAAAACTTTTCCTCTAAAAACTCACTACCTAAGAGAAAAGACATAGCTGACTACAATACCATTATCAGTCATAAGACAACTTTAATTCAATAATATCACCTACTATATGACCCATTTTTTGTCTCAAAAATATCCGTTATGTCTGTATTTTTAAGCCCAGATTCATCCAGTACCAAGGCCTGCTTGTTGTAATTGACTAAGTTATTGTACTAAGAACTTGACTGACATGTGGTCATGAAAATGACTCCAAAAGAGCTTATATGACAGTGTTGTCTCTACAGATAATGAGGACATTATCTGAATATCATTCTCTTAGATGTGAACTTTAAAATTTTTTAATTTGTGATATGATATGACATATTTTCATGCAGTTAATCTGTAAGAAGTTGTGCGATTAATAAGCACTCACTATGTGCTAGGTGCTGTGCTGGCCTCGAGGTTCTGACAGCTTAGGAAAGGGAGACGCCCATGCACAATGGATCAGAGCTTCAGAGCAATGCCATGACAATGACGGAAAGACAGAAGCAAGCACATGGGATTAGGAAGGCTTCCTACAGAAGGTGGATCCCTGAAAGACTGCTCAGACTTGAAAAACAAATCACTGGAAGTCAGTAAGGCAATTGAAAGAGAGGTATGTGTTTACCAGGGCAGAGCAGGTTAAAATCGCACGATGTCTTCTGGAAATTTCAAGTTGTTTAATACATGGAATTTCTAATATTGGAGTGTAAAGTCAGAGAGGTAGCTGGAAAAAAAATAGGTGGAGTGTGAAGAGCTAATATCCTGCAGGCACAAAGGAACCAGAGAAGGGTTTGAAGTTAGAGAAGGGAATAAGACAGTCTACTTAGTGGAGGATTGGCTAAGGTAACTGGAGGTGCAGGATGTGCACTGAAAGGGACTTTGGTTGGAGGCCAGAGACCAGCTGCTACCAATGATCCGGTTGATGGCAGTGAGGGCTGTGACTGACCAAAGCAGTGGTGGAGGGAATACAAAAATATGAAGTGTTTGCAAGCAGCTGGGGAGAAATAAATGAAAAACTCATTAGATGAAGAAGACTCATGGGATATAGCTAGGGAGTGTTCACAATGACTCCCAGATTCTCACTTGTGTAGCTGGATGGGAATGCAAGAGAATAAAAGAATGTGGGGGAGGGGTGTGTAAAGAAGAAAATAAGTTAGATTTTGGAAGTGTTGCCTTGGAGAGCCCAATGAGCTACCTAGGTAGCTACACCTGGGGACAGATTCAGGCATGGTAAAATCTCAGGTGTGGATGAGATTGCTTAGGGAGGGCTTCTAGAATGAAGAGAAGACTGAGCCTAGAGAAACATCATCACATAGGGTATGGTCAGAGGAGGATCTGTCCCTGATCGGACTGAGGAGAAACTAAGGAGGGAGAAGGAAAACCAGGAGAGATTAGGTGAAGCCCAGAGGGGAGAAAGTTATTTCCTGTTAGGAGGTTGTTAAGGTTTGCAATTAAACAAAAGCCCAGAGTCCTTTCAACTTTATGGCCTTGAGCCTTTAGCAAACATCTGTAATTCCCTTTTACCTACTAATAACATATGAAGTAAGCTTTCTGAGTAAAGAAGTTACAATTACATTTTATATCACTAAAAACTGGAGTGAGAGCTCATTAAATATTCATCACTTTTATTTTCTTAAATTTTTTTTTTTACATTTTAGTTGAGACTTTGTGGTAGAGAATGAAATTAAAGGCTTTGAAATCAGATTACTCTGCTGTGGAGGTCTAGCCTCCGGTGAGCATGGCCTGAGTTGTGGGGAGGGAATGAGAAAGAAAGACAAGAGACAGCGGGATTGGGAGGTCTCTCTCCTCAACAGGTGAGAGCCAGTTTATTACTTAGCATGCCTCTTATATAGGGCAAAACTGTACAAGGGACTATTGTAAAAACAAGCAGCATCAGCATCCGGGCCAGGCACGATGGAGGAATCTGGGCTAGGCATGATTGACGTCACACCACTCTGCTTTATTATAAAGTAACAAATCAAGGTCTGTGAGGGAGCCACAGCGGAATTATGTAGCTACTAGAAGGCGAGCTGTTCTGTGTTTATCTTCTTGTACTTAGGGCTTTATAGTAGCTAAGACTTTATCTGTACTATGTGTACTTGGATGTGTGGGCATCCAAGACACTGTTTGTGTAGCAGGCTGCATTCCTCACAGCCTACTTCTGACTAGGATGCAGAGTTTCCAAGCGAGACCTTGCCTACGAGCTTGGGGTACTCAAGGCCCGCTACGTTTTATGTAGCAGGCTGCATCCCTCACCTGCCTTTGGCTAGAATGCAGAGCTTCCAGGCGAGACCGTTGTCTACGAGCCTGGGGTACTCAAGGCCTGCTACAGTGGCAGTGCTTGTCTGCTTCCCACATCACATCTGCTCCGAGATGAGGGAGTATAGGCTTGGTTCCTTGAACACAAGCCAAGAACACAAGGACCTTGTCAGCTTATGCTCTGGTTTCCTTCATCTCCTTCTTTCCTTTTTTTTCAAGAGCAGTTTATGGACCTCTACTTGGAGATCTTTTATGGCTTGCTCTCCTGCCTGGATACAGACTGGGAAACAAGACAATAAAATTAAAATTAACACTCCCAATGCTATTAAACAATACACTGCAGACCATATGTTATGTGACGATACCAATTGTCTAACCTTACTAAGAATATCATTAGCCAATGTGCTAGCAGACAATAAAGGTAACCCAGATGTAGAAATATCTATAATATCTTGATGTAATCATGCAATATCTAAAGATATATTATTAGAGAATCAAATTCCCAGCAAATGATTTCTAACCAGATCCCAACGTCATTCAGAATCATTATAAGGCTTAGAGGTTACACAAATCCATTGAAACTATGCATGACATCGTAACATGACCTGAGTCTTTAGAGCAGCAACCTGGTCTCCAAGAACTAGGACCATCTCCTCCAGTGCGTTGAGTCACGCCTCTAATTTAACGTCAATGGTTTCTTGGTTGGATAGAGCAGTGGAAATGTTTTTAGCCAAATGGTTTACGTACTGAGCAGTGTGGATTTCCTGAGTCAAAGCCATTGCTGAAGTGGTGGCTGTTGCAATCAGTGTAACAAATGCAGTAATACTGGCAAATAGAAGTCCAATAAATCTTCGCTGGTGATCAAGCAGGGTGGACATTTGAGAAAGCACATGCTAGCCTTAGTCCTGATATCATGACCCAGAAATATTTATAGGCATCATAACAAAAGAGGGTTGATGCAATACCACAACTTGCTGTCCTCCATTATGGGGAGAAACACAATTAGTAAGATTACAATGAGGACATTTTAAAGAAAAATATTAGCTGGGCTCGGTGGCTCAGCCTGTAATCCCGTGCCTTTGAGAGGCTGAGGTGAGTGGATTGCCTGAGCCCGCGGGTTCCAGACCCGCCTGGGCAGGCGAGACCTCATCTCTACAATAAAATCAAAAAATTAGCTGGGCGTGGTAGCGCGCGCCTGTAATTCCGGCTACTCGGAAGGCTGAGGCAGAAGGATTGCCGGAGCCCAGCAGGTCGAGGCTGCGGTGGCCGGGATCGGCCACTGCACTCCAGTCTGGGCGACAGAGTGAGACTCCAACTCAAAAAAAGAAAAAAAAAATATTATTCCATGATAATAATCCAGGGCCCTATTAATAAAACATAATGGGGGGGAACACAGGCAAACACCTTATGGGAGCCACTGTAAGATGGTTGGTTCGATTCAGACTGGTGGGAGATGAGAATGGGCCCTAAAGCCGCCGTAAGTTTCCAAATACCAAGTTGAGGGCGTTCCGCTGAGGTGGAAAGGACCATTTCCACCCACCCTCCAGAGGTTTCAACACATTGTAATTCAGTCTTAGCCTGCGGATCAGGAGTAGCCCCGTCCATGACCCCTTCTCTAGTGTGGGGGATACAATGCCAGGTGGCTGCAGAATAATGACACCTATGCCAGTGTGGAAGCTGAGAAAGCAAAAATGAGGCTGCCTCGGAACATGGGAGAACTCCAGAAGGTGGGGTCTCAGTAAAAGATGGAGTACAAGACCATGGTGGGCCATACAAAGATATCCACACTCTATTCAGCCAAGGCTGGTGTTCCATGCCCTGAGGCGTAAACCCATGAGTATATTTTAAAGTAGAAGTAATCAGCACACAGCCTGGATCCTCTATGGTGAGCAGGTGCCACAAATGTGAGAAACAAATGGTCGCTTTAGTAGATCACCCTATATAAGATAATTCATCAACCCGCTGTGGGGTAATAGACTTAGGGGAGGGGTGGCCCAATGAAGAAGAATTACTAACATATATCGGGACCGAAGGGTCATCCCAAACTACAGGTCTTAGAAAGGGGGGCGGGTTAGGCACATAAGCCCAATAAGGCAAACTGGGTACACCTACCTGGCAAGCCACCCCAGTGAGTATGAATTATGCAATTGAATGGTCTGTAAAAGAGCAATTACGTCAGTGGGGGAGGAGAAAGAGACAGTATGAAGACTAGCAGTTTCCAAATGACGCAGGACACCTGCAACATAATGGCTGTCAGTGTAAAGATTTTAACGTCTCTTAGGGAGATCTGCAAAGACCTGACAAAATGCAAACAGCTCGACTCGTTGAGCGGAATCATAATCCGTCTGAAAACAAGAAACAACACCGTTAACGACAGTGACCGCTGTTCCAGAAGAGGAGCTGTCTGTAAAAACCAAATCAGCATGTGTCTGAGCTTGCTCTTTGTATCTATCCCAGAAATCTGTCTTCCATAACAGATAGTCCCCGCCCGACAAACATGCCTTTGAAACTACATGCCAATCAGAGGGAGTCAAAGCTTCTTGTGAAATGGTTTCCAGTATAGCTAATGTGAATGGTGCTATAGCTCCATACTGTGCCACAGCAGTTTTAAGGTCCTTCAGGGACTTAGGAGACAAAGGCTGATACTCTTGGATCTCCCTTCCCTGGTCATCAAAGCCTGTAGTGTTTACCGGATAGGCATGAAATCCTTCCAAATCATCTCCCCGCAGCAAGGTGGATTGAATAGCCCTCTGCAGAGGAGAAAGATGCACCAGATGCTTCTTAACATCAGATGGCCGAGTTTGGACGGGAGCCAAAAAAGGAGCAGGCTCGGACCCAGAATCCACAAGCAAGTTTCTGGCTGGCGCCAATTGAGGAGCACCTGAGACCCAAGGGGGGCCCTTGCCATCTTTGGGAGAGATCTCCTCTTTAGAAATTGAGGAATGATACACTGGTATTGAAGGCACTTCCTCCTTTGCATTCAAAGCGCAACACAAAGGCACTTCCTCCTCTGAAACTGAGCACTTTTTAGCTAAAACAGTAAGCAAATCCATAAGTTGAGCAAAAATGTCAGAAGATAAAGAAGGAGCGGAGGGCTCAGCCTCTCTTGTAGGCAGTCTAGGAGGCACAGATTTGGTCACAGAGGCTCAGGTGGCCACAGATATCTTATCATTGTGATATTGAGCAGTAGTCTCATCCAATTCCTGTTGAAAATCTCCAGGGGAAAAATCCTTCCTGTCCTTACTGGACCCTAAGACAGGGGCTGAGGGGGAGCGTTGCAGTGATGGAAGAATCTGCTTTGCTCTATGAAGTTCATGAGAGGGGTCCAAGCAATCCCTTACTAGATTCCACAGAGAAAAGGCATTTACTGGCATGGCTTCAGGATCATGCACTTGATAATAATTCTTCAAATGATTACCCACTTTTTCCCAAGTAGTCAAGTTAACTGTCCTAGCCTCAGGAAACCAGGGACATACTTCCTCTATAAACTGTAAAAATCTATCTAACTGCCTATCTGTAACCTTTGTTCCTCTAGCTTTCAACATAGATTTTTAACACCTGCACAGAGTGCATTCCTTAGAATGTAAATGTCCCATGTTTTACTCCCAATGATTAATCCTATGCCCTCAGTACTTACTCAATGAATAGCAATGCTGCACAAGAAAAGCCAGCCTCCTCGAGGGTTCCTCTCCAGCCAATGCCGCCCCCAGTACTCAGGTCCCTGTTCAGGCGCCACTTGCAGAGGTTCAGCCTCCAGTGAGCAGGGCCTGAGTTGGGGGAAGGGAATGAGAAAGAAAAACAAGAGACAGTGGGATTGGGAGGTCTCTCTCATCAATAGGCGAGAGCCAGTTTATTATTTAGCATGCCTTTTATATAGGGCAAAACTGTACAAGGGACTATTGTAAAAACAAGCAGCATCAGCATCCGGGCCAGGCACGATGGAGGAATCTGGGCTAGGCATGATTGACGTCACACCACTCTGCTTTATTATAAAGTAACAAATCAAGGTCTGTGAGGGAGCCACAGCGGAATTATGTAGCTACTAGAAGGCGAGCTGTTCTGTGTTTATCTTCTTGTACTTAGGGCTTTATAGTAGCTAAGACTTTATCTGTACTATGTGTACTTGGATGTGTGGGCATCCAAGACACTGTTTGTGTAGCAGGCTGCATTCCTCACAGCCTACTTCTGACTAGGATGCAGAGTTTCCAAGCGAGACCTTGCCTACGAGCTTGGGGTACTCAAGGCCCTGTACGTTTTATGTA
>NW_007249882.1:0-2464 GCF_000164805.1 Carlito syrichta | reverse complement strand
CCGAGATGAGGGAGTATAGGCTTGGTTCCTTGAACACAAGCCAAGAACACAAGGACCTTGTCAGCTTATGCTCTGGTTTCCTTCACTCTGCTACTTACTATTTTGCTTTGGAAAAGCCTGTTTCCTCATCTATAAAATTGGGTTAATTTGTACCTGCTTAGGTTAGTTGTGAAGATTATAGAAGATTATAGCTATAAAGTACCTGACGTGTGGCTTAACATGTATTAGATGTTCAGCAAGTATTCTCTCTCTTAAAGAAAAGATTATCACTATAAAACAAATTGCTGGGACTTCCGGCAAGATGGCGACAGGGCAAGCCGGTCTGTGAAAACCTCTGCAAAGGAGAACTGCAGTGGGTCTCTGACTCTCACCCCAGGGGCTACGGACCCCAACATCACAGCCTGCTCTTCATACGGAGCTCAGCCGTTGCCACCGCTGGAGCATCGCAGCCATCCGGACAGCCACTGCAGCACAGACGCCGCTGCCAAAGCTGCCGCAGCCACCGCCACCGCCACCGCCGCCGCCGCCAGTAGCACATTGCACCACCCAGGCTGGAGGCGATCCACAACTTCAGTCCTTGAAGCCCCTTCAGGGAAGATCTGCTGGGATCGCTGCCACCTCTCCTGCGACCGAGAAGTCCTGCCTGCTGTAAGTCTCCCACCATCTGCCCTGAGGCAGGCAGCCATCTTGCCATCTTCAACTTCTGCCGTCCCATCTGGCCCCACCCCCTCTGGGGTGAGCAGCTGAGATAGCACCACCTACTGGCGATTCAAGGTAACAACACCGAAACGGGAGAAACAAGCTTGATAAAGACATAGGCCAGAGTGGTGAACAGAGGGTAACCTGAACTGTCCTTCACAGTAGACCAGGGGCAACTGACCCTAACTGCAAACTAATTTACCACTTGAAAAGAAAACTAGAAATCAGACCTGAAAGGACATTGGATTTAAACGAAATGTCTCAGAGTGCTTCATTGATTCTGTTAGGTTAATGACTTAATTCTATTCCTACTGTATTATTCCTTTTTTTCTTTTTTCCTCTTCCTTTTCTTCTCTTTTCTTCTCTCTGTAAACTATATCTTTGTATAGAGGAACAGCACACTAATAAGGTGGTTGGATAGCTGGTATGTTAGCATCACTATATGTTTTATTTTTGTTTGTATGAGAGTTGGTTTGTCTGTAGCTGTGGTCTATTGTTTTTATCTGTTTCAGTATAGGTCTCTCTCTCCATTTGTTGGTACACTCGTTTGTTTCCCCCCCTTACTCCAAGCTAAGCTTCATCAGTGAGATCTTTCCCAGATATCCAATCCCTAAGAATCTACACTGCCACCAGACCACCTGTACAAGAAACACTTAAGAAAGTACTGAACACAGAAGAAAAAGAAAAAAGAACAACAACATTCTTCACAAGAGTACAGGCAAAAGATTAAAAACACACATGAACCAACTCCAAAACCCAAAGAAAGACAACAAACAAACAGGAACATCTCTGTAAGAACCGTATGACAGGGATCAACTCTTGCTTTTCAATTATTAGCCTAAATGTGAATGGAATAAATGCACCACTGAAAAGACATAGAATGGCAAAATGGATAAAATATCATCAGGCAACAATCTATTGCCTTCAAGAGACTCACCTCACTGGAAAGGACACCCACAGACTCAAGAGGATGGGAAACAAACTTTCAGGTGAATGGAATACAAAAGAAAGGAGGAGTAGCGATCTTAATTTCAGACAAAATACCCTTCAAGCTATTAAAAATCAAAAAAGATACAGAAGGCCACTACATAATGATAAAAGGCTCAATCCATCAACAAGAAGTATCTATCCTAAACATATATGCACTCAACATAGGTGCGCCAACTTTCATAAAGCAACTTCTAGGAAAACTAAAGAAAGATATTGACTCTAACACTGTCATAACTGGGGACTTTAATACCCCATTCACAACCCTAGACAGATCATCAGGACAAAAAATCAGCAAGGAGATCTGGAACCTCAATGTGACTTTGGATCAAATGGACTTAATTGATACCTACTGAACACTCCATCCAAAGACCACAGAATACACATTCTACTTATCACCACATGGAATATATTCTAAGATCAACCACACACTCGGCCATAAATAAAGCATAAGCAAATTTAAAAGGACCAAAATTCTGCCATGTACCTTCTCAGACCACAGTGGAATAAAAATAAACATTGACACCAACAAAGTCCCCCCAAAACCCACAAAGACATGGACAGTAAACAGCATGATGCTAAACAACTCCTGGGTCAATGATGAAATCAAAACAGAGATCAAAAGATACCTGGAAACAAATGAAAATGAAGAAACATCTTATCAAAATCTCTGGGATGCCCTGAAAGCTGTAGTAAGAGGAGAATTTATATCCCTACAAACACACATGAAAAGAAGGAAGGAACAGAAATTCACAACCTAACAAGGCACCTAAAGAAG
>NW_007249881.1:494381-498795 GCF_000164805.1 Carlito syrichta | reverse complement strand
CGAGACCAGCCGGGGCAACGTAGCGAGACGCCCCCCCCTTACAAAAAAAGTGTCCAAAGTCCGGAGCCGGCGGCGTGCGCCCGGTGAGTCCCAGCTGCTCGGGACGTTGAGGAGGGAGATTCGCCTGAGCAAGAGCGAGCTATGACAGCGCCGCTGCCCTCCAAAAAAGAAAGAAAGAGGCCCCTCCAACCCCGTTTCTCCGCGAAGATTATCCAGCCCTCCCCCTTGCACCAATACATAGGTGGAGTAGACGTCTTCAGATTATTTATTCATTCAGCAGTCATTCCACAGTGAAATGAACATAGTCCAATAACAAATATTTTGTAGAGAAGTGGACATATTTCAACCCAGCCGCAAACTCCGTGTGGCTCACTCCACCTTCTGCCCCTCCAGAGAGCCTTGGAGAGTGCTTCTGGGGCGTGGGGAAGGGACGAAATGGGTGGAAGCCAGGGTCCGAAGGGCAAGACGCCTCCCTTCTCAGGGAAGCAAAAATGGCCCCTGGCCGCCCCTGGCATGTGCCCTTCTAACTCTGCTGCTCTCCGACTGAGCCTGCAGTCCCACGCTTATGGGGAGAGCGGCCTTGAAGTCTGGAGGGGCGACGAGACAGTTGGGGGAAACTGCTTGGCGTCCAGCTTGTCTTTGTACTGAAGCTCGGGGGTGGCCAGACGCTCGCACTCTTCCTGGTCTTGGGGACTCAGTCCGCTCCGCAGTACGTAGCCCAAAACCTTAGCTGACCCAAACTGGAAGGGGCGGAACCGACGGTCGGTGACGAATTTGGGGTCTAAAGCCTCACCCCCTACCAGACAGTGTTTAGCCCGGGCCTCTCGGCGAGCCCGGAGTTCGGCCACAGCACTCTCCAGCCGGCCCTGGCCGTATTGCTCGATCCGTGCCCACAGGCTGCGGTTGAAGTGGACGTAGAGAGCCCAGTCCAGGTTGTTCCAGGCCCGGGCCCGGGCCGTCAGCTGCCAGTCCTCAGCGGTCAGTCCGCGGTTGCTGACGGTGCTGAGGCCCTGCTCACCTCCTGCCTGGGCGTTATGCATGAAGCCCACCACGTCATCGAGGCCCCAGCACAGGGCATCCGCCAGCAGAACCAATGACTCATCAAAGTACTCTGCCACCAAGACCAGGTCAAAGATGGAGTCCAGCCAGGCCAGACCCCACTGGATGAGGGGTGACGACCCCAGATCTAAAGAGGCAGGGCTGGATGTCTGGCCGTGGCCAACAGGAACAGCGGAAGCAGGGTGGAAGACAGCGCTGGGATCTAGGGTTTGGGCCCGAGGGCCAGCGCCAGAAGGCAAGACGCGAAACTGGGTGGAGTGGGGGTCTCTGGGGAGATAAAGACTCCTTCTCTTGGCCTTCACCTCGGGGGGGAAGGGAAGGCCAAAGTCAAACCACAATAAGTTGCGGGCATAGTGGTCTCCACGGGCCCCAGGCCGATAGAAGGCTCGAGGATTGGCCAGGAAGGCAGCCAGGGACGGTGACTTGCGGAAGGCCGACGAAGTGGATTTGTAGTAGGAGAAGGCAGAGCGGGCCAGAGCCGCCGGGTCTCGGACAATGGAAAAGAAGAAGCTGTCAGAAGGCATGACCTGAAGTACCTGCAGAGGAGAGAAGACAGACGTGGGGGAAAGAACTGGGTGGGGAGGCCAGGCACGGTGCCTCAAGCCTGTCATCCCAGCACTTTGGGAGGCTGAGGCGAGAGGATTGCCTGGCCTCAGGGATTCGAGAGCAGCCTGGGCAACTGGGTGGGACCTCTTCTATACAATAAATCAAAAAATGAGCCGGGCCTGGTAGCACGCACCTGTGGTTCCAGCTACTTGGAAGGCTGAGGTGGAAGGATCGCCGGAGCCCAGCAGGTCGAGGCTGCAGTGGCAGTGGCTGTGAGCGTGCCACTGCACTCCAGCTGGGGCGACAGAGTGAGACTCCAACTCAAAAAAAAAAAAAAAGAAAAAGAACTGGGCAGCTGGGCTGGGGAGAAAGCAAGCGCAAGCCTGCTGAGCCCTGGTCTTCTCAAGCCGCCTCATCTAGCTCTGCTAGGAATCTCCGGTTCCTTCACTTGCAGGGCAAGTTATTTAACATTTATAAGACTCAATTTGCTTATCTGCAAAAATGGGGATTGTCACCTCCCCGAGCGATTGTGAAAGACACATGAGATAAAGGATATGAAGAAACTGGAGCATGGGAAGCTCCTGGAGAACATTTATTTCTTTGGGTCTTTCTGCCTGCCTTTCCGTAAAACCTCTAGGAACCAAACTCTGCTCATTTCTCTAACGAAAAGATTCTGGGGATTCTTGGTCACAGCTGGTCCTAGGTCTCCTTAGGGTGGGGGTTAGGACAGGGTCACTGGCAGCAGAGTGAGGAAAAGGGGCAACGATAATGCCATCTTGGGTCTAGGCAGCAAGTGGGCAGGCCGGGCCCAGGATGGCTGAAGGGCAAGGTGCTTCGGAGGCTCCAGGACATCGCAGAGGGCAAAAGGCACCCTAGACTGGGGTGCTGAGGTGCCCTGGCTGCTTATTGGGGTAGCACCTGAGGGCTGGGGCATGTGATTCCACATGTCAGCAGGAAGGAAGGGGGGAATCAGGCAGTGCCAAACGCTAGCATGGCCCTGCAGGCTGATCCACGTCAGCATCTGATTCCCGGACTCTCTGAAGGGCTTCTGCCCCTGAAAGTGACTTCCATCGTTGACTCTGACCTCTCCCTGGCCTGATGTTCTCCTGTCTGCAAATACAGCAGCAGGTGGGCAGAGCCCGTGAACGGCCTCTTGGAAGGCAGAGGGCAAAGTGAAAAGAACAATCCTTAGCATCGGAGGGACCTGGAATAAACTCGCAGTTCTGCCATTTACTAATTGCGTGACTTTGGGCAGACTGAACTCAGGGTCTTCGTTGCTCCGTCTAGAAATCTGGGTTAGCACCTGCCTCGAAGAACGTGGAGGCACCTGGATCGTGGTGGGTGTTGGATGCATGGTGGTGACGACGAAGGTCATCATCCTGGCCTCAAACATCACTGCCGTCACCTTGCTCTCAGCAGTGACCCTCGCTGCCCCTCAAAGCACACCTATGCTCCTTAGCTGCCACCTTCAGCTCCAGCTTCCTCAAGGGTGTTTTTGCAGCCCCTGCTGAAGTTGTACCTCTGACCCACACATTCCTCCTCTGACACACACACACGCCCTACCAGTTCTTGCTGATGCTTTGCTCCCCCTGAGAATGCCGGATGTTCTTACCACAAAGCCGTGTCCACTTTTCCCTTAAGACTCCCCTCTCCAGAAAGCCCCACCTCTTTTGATGAACCCTATCCCCACCATTTCAGATGCAAACACACATATGGAAGAGGCCTTGGGAGTGTATGTACTTGGGTTCAAATCCTAGCTCTGCTGTTTTCTTTTCTTTTTCTTCCTTCCTTCCTTCCTTCCTTCCTTCTCCCTTTTCTTCCTTTTCTTTTGGTCAGAGTCTCACTCCATCACCCAGGCTGGATGGAGTACAGTGGTGCAATCACAACTTGCCACAGCCTTGACCTCCTGGGCTCAGGTGATCCTTCTGCCTCAGTCTCCTCAGTAGCTGGGACCACAGGCATGCACCACAACGCCCGGCTGTTCTTTTCTTTTTGATATTGTTGTAGAGACGAGGTTCTGCTATGTTTCCCAGGCGGGCCTCAAACTCCTGGGCTCATGCAATCCTCCCATCTCCATCTCCCAAAGTGCTGAGATTACAGGCATGAGCCACCTCACCCGGCCCGTGTCACTTCCTCTCTCTTAAAGGAGACCAGTCACTCAGCCTCTCTGAGACTCAAGCCCCCCACATGTATCATGAAGACACGATGCCTTCCTGGCAAGGCAATGGTAAGATTAGTACTCGGTCTCAGTAAATATTCAGTGAAGGTTAGTTCCTTCCTCGTGTGTTTCTACTTGCAAATTGACTGTTTTCCTACAAGAGCTCTCGAGTTCAAGCATGTTTCTGCATGAGCATGTTGAGTGCATATGCGGGTCTCCCACATTAGAACTGAGGCTCCTGGAAAATGTGACAGACGTGGCGAAGGGAATAAGAGGAAAACAAGTCAGAAGGCAGTGGCAGAGCAGGGCCCCTGGTCGTGGCCGTGGAAGCGAGACCGAGAAGGGCCAGGGACACCTGGAGGGAGAGTTGGGGGCATCGGAGCTGGCAGGGCACTGACCCTCGAGAAATAAAGTGGTCAAAAAAAGACTGGAGGAAGTCCCGTGTGGGAGAGAGCAGAGCTCAGCTCCCAGAAACTACTGGGGAAGGGACACCTGCGAGAGGGCAGCAGGAAGGCCCGCCTCCGTGGCCCTCGTGTCCGGCTTTTGGGTGCGATGATGCCCGAGACCCCTCAGGCCTGGGCCCCCTCCCCTGGTAGCCTGAGCCTCAGGCCAGAGCCCCTCTCTTTCCAATCCCACCCACCCCCGCTTCAC
>NW_007249881.1:490165-494361 GCF_000164805.1 Carlito syrichta | reverse complement strand
CTTCACCCCTCACCTCCTTCAGGTTGAACCTCATGTGGTGACAGAGGATGTGGAAGGGAAGCTGGGGGCCTCCACCCCGAGGGCGGAAACCTCTGACCCACGAGGCCTGAAAGAGCCTCGGGTAGCCAAACTGGTAGCGGGCGGGGAGGGCGAAGCGCAGCCCGTGCCGGTCACCGTAGCGATGCAGCAGGTTCAGCACGGAGCTGCTCCCGGATTTATGCGTCTTCAGGAACACCAGGCGCTGCCGCGGTGGGCAGGACGAGACGGCTGGCCTCGGGGACGGGGCCCAGGGCTGGCGGAGCTGCAGCCCGGGCAGCCTGGGAAGAGATGGCAGGGGAGTGTTCTGTCCCTGGGCAGCAGGGGATGGGCTTGTGGAGAAAGGACGGAGGGCATGGAGCCTCCTGCGTCCCCAAGAGTCCCAGCCCCAGGTGGGATGAGGAGGACCAAGGGGGCATCTGGAGCGAGCTGGGACAAGCTGGGAACTCACCTCCTCTGGAACTGGCCCCCCCAGAGCTGGAGGGCAAATCCGATGGTCATGAAGATGCCCAGAGCCACCCCCAGGCTCCGAGGCCCCCAGAACCGCAGCGTCCTGATGGGAGACAGAGGGCCCATGTGGCAGGGAAGGGACAGAGCCAGGGCCAGCTTGGGAGAGCTGTGCAGCCGCGGAAGGCGCCGGCTGGAGATCGGGGGGTCATTCCCCAGGCCTGCTCGCAGCTTTGCTTGAGTCTGCCCCCTGAGCTAGCAGATTTTTGCCTCTGTCAGCGTCTAGAAGGGAAATGAGGGGGGAGAGGGGGAGTCTAAGGAGAGGGAGTCTTCTCTCCTGCCGCAGCTGAGACCTGATTCAGAGAGGCGGGGTGGGCTGGGGGTGCCACCTACACCTAGACTCTTCTGGGCGGCCCCGCAAGACTCCCGCTGCTCCCCCAGACCCCACCTACAGTTCTCCCTGAGCCTCGGACATTTAGCAAGGGATGAAAGACACAGAGCTGGGTCGGATCGTGAATGAAACGCCCAAAGAGAGAGATCAGACCAACCACCTCACTGTGACAATCAGGTCAGATCACTGCCAGCTTTCTCCAGAGCTCCCCTCCCCACTGCAAATGGGAAGGGAGAGCCCCCTTCTGAGGTTAGGAAGGGAAGCCACAAGGAGGGAACGAGATCCGACAGGACCCAGCCCCATGAACCCAGGCAGTGGGAAAGGAGATGAGACCTACAGGAGTGGCTTTGCAAAGAGGAAGAGCCATTGCATCCTGAACTTGGGCGTCTCTTTCCCCTCTCTCAGCATGGGGGCAGACCCCATGTGCAAGAGGGGAGGGGGGGATGTGGGGTCACTTATGAAGCCCAGAACCCTCGACGCGCACCTCCGTCCCGCTTTCCAACCCCATCGGTGCACCGGAGGAGACTGAACGGGTGGGGCTGGAGAGAGAGAGAGAGAGAAACTCTGAGGCACAGAGATACAGAGGAAGACAAACAGCTCCGAAGTTCCTTCCCAGGCCCAAGCTGCCTAGTCAACTGGGAGTCCAGCCCCACTCCTTCAGATTACAGCTCACAATCATGGGCCACAGACCCTCCAACAAGCCCAGACAGTCCCCTTCGCAGACGAGCCAGGGGTGACCCAGGCAGAGAGAACCCACACTTACTACTCAGAGACCCGCCCCCTCTGGCATCACTCTCCAATTCCCTCCCACAGCACAGTCCCCAGGATCCAGCCGCGACTTCCCAATCCAGAGTTCATTTCCTTCCATCTCGCCCCTCTTGCTGTCACCTCTGATCCCAGCCCTTCCTCCCCTCCGGCGTTGGTGGCTGCTCAGGCACCAGCCCTTTGTCATCCCTCCTGGGGTCCAGTCTGTGCCCCTCGGGTCTCCCCCCGTAAGTTCGAGGGTCCTTCCAAGGGCCCGGCCTCGGCTTCACTTGCCACTCACCAAGCCACAAGGAGAGGAGCGGGGAGATCGGGCAGGCCCTCCCGCGGGCCCCAGCCACCGCCCGCCGCACTCAGCCCAACTTTCCCCACAAACTTTCTCGGCACCCAGGCTCCTCCCACCTCTCTTTGTCCCGCCAGCCCCAGCAGCTGCTTTAGCTTTGATTGCGCTTCTGGGCCGCTCCCTCCCTGCGTCTTCCCCGCTCAATCAGGGCATCCAGGGCGCCCCGAAAGCACCGCTTCTACCGCCTTTCACACTTAGGGCTCGACCAACCTTCTTTTCTTGGCTTTCTGCGAAACAAAAGGTTGATTCAGGCGGCAGAAAGAAAAGATGAAGAAAGTGATCGTCAAGAGCTGAAAGCAGCCATTGTCAAGGACAAGGCAAGGTAGCCGGATACTGACACTCAGAACACTAGGTCCTCCTCTCTGAAAGCAGGGGGAGTACTGTGGTAATATTGATCATGCCTCAAGTCCAAAGAGGTGTTTGCAGGTGACAAGGTCTTCCTCACAGTTCTCCCTATTCTACAGACGGTGCCCATGCCCAGGAGGGCAACGTGGAGATCGAGGGGTCACTCCCTAGGCCTGCTCCCAAGGGACAGGTTCCAAGAGAGGTGAGAAGCAGGTGGAAACTGAGCCAGTCATGGAGGCCCTGGGACCTCTGCCAGGGGCCGGGCTCAGGGACTGATTTTGAAGGCACAGAAAGCCACACACAGGGTTCAATACATTACCGTTTATTTGCAGAACAAACACTGACACATGAAATGCAGAGTATGCAAAGGATGTGGGTGGCAGAGGTCACGAGATGAGCCCCTTTTGGGGTATGTTAGTTTAAGAAATGGATGCTGAGAAAACTCCACGGAAGCCAGGCCCAGAGAGCCTCACTCCTACTCACACCTCCCCAGTCCCCTGCCCTGGACCCTTATCAGCACCCAGCTTTGTCCATCCTGAGACCAGGTGCGCCCACCCCATAGAGGTCCACCCCTCCCCACTCGCAATTTCCTTCAAACCCCGTCCCGCAACTGCAACTCTAAAACTCCCCCTTTCTCCTTTGTTGGGGCTGATCACCAACCAGTCCCAGCCTTAGAGGGCTGGAGACCACATCCTCGAAGGAGACAACACTAACTCCTAAATAAATACCCCCAGCCCCCCCTCCAGCTACCAACTGAAAAAATAAATACTGTGACCCACCCAGCCCCAGTCCCCCAGTGGGAATCTCCTGGATGGGGGCCCCAGCCAGCCACCTGCCAAGTCCCTTCTCCACCCTCTCTGCAGCCCCCTTCGTCTCCTCCCCAGACCCAGCTGAGGGGGCAGGAGGGGAAAGGGCCGCGAACCCTTCCCATGCTAGGGCGCCCCTCCCCTGTCATCGAGGTCCAAGTAGGGCCAGGGCTGAGAGGAAGAGAATGAGGATGGGCTGGGTGTGAAAACCAACAGATGCCCGCCCACTCCTGCTCCGGCCCTGGTTGTAGCGGGCACCACCACCTCCTCCTTTGCCCCCAGAACCATCCCTTCGAGGAGGGTGCGGAGGCCGAGGAGGGCGGACTGGGGGGGCCACAGCTGCTGCCCCCGCCATCCAGTCATCTGCATACTGCTGCCCCCCTCCTGAGCCACTGGCGTCCTCATCTGCAAGGAGGGAGAGGGACAGAGACCGACAGGGGTGGGGAAGAGGGGACAGGGGAGATGAGAAGGGAAGAGAGATACACAGGGAGGAAGGGAAACCAAGATAAACAAGGAGAAAGAAAGAGGCAGGGCACAGAGACACAGGTAAATCGGGGTTGGGAGGAGGGAGAAAGAGTGAGTGACAGGAAGACGGAGAGAAAGAGGTCAGACAGCAGACGTAGGGAGGACAGACAGCGATGACAGAGGGTGAGACAGACGGGAAAAGAGATGGGGAGAGAGGAGAAACCGGGAAAGACAGAAAAAACAAGTACACGGAAGCGAGAGCGGCCAGGAGGGGTGGGGGAAGAGTGACAGAGAGAGACAGAGACAGACATACAAGGAGGGAGAGAGAGAGAGAGAGAGAGAGAGAAAGTTTCGTGCCCGTGCTTAGCTTCTGTCTGTCTGGCAAACCCCACCCAGTGTCGGCCCCCCACCCGACGTCCTCGCCCCGCCGGGCTGCCCCCTCCTCCCTCATTCTCTCGTTGCCTCTTGCCCATTATAGGAAACCTCCCGGCGGACCACGAACGCCAGGACAGAGACCCACTCGTCGGGCTTTGACCCCCGGCTTTGGGGTCAGCGCACAAACGCGGGTGAGGAGAGCCAAGCAATGAATGGACGCCGCGGG
>NW_007249881.1:484911-489218 GCF_000164805.1 Carlito syrichta | reverse complement strand
GGGCCGCACTCCTGAAACACCTGCAGGCGCGCAGGGCCCTCGCAGTTACCCCGCGTGAGACGCACGCCGCGTCCCCGCGCTGCCCGCTTGGGCCCCGGCACGCCACCGCATCGCTCAGGCCTCGCCTCCGCCCTCCTCCCCTCTGTACCTGGGTGGACACCTTCCCACTGTTTTCCTGCAGGTACATCAAGCCCTCTGAGATCTTCACCCCAATGGACTCAGCCGCCAGCTCAAAGGAAAAGGGGCCCTGCAGCTTCTCAGCCAGGAGCAGGAGACCATCTTGCAGGTGGAGAGACAGAAAGGGTGGAATGAAGGATGGTACTAAACGAGGATGTTCTGGCAACTCTCCGCTCGGACCCTAGAAAGCAGCAACACGTTTCGGGCAACGCACGGGAGGAGAGCCCTCTCTCACGTTCCGCCCTCAGTGCGGCTTTGGAGCCCCTCCCAGTTCACCCCCACCCACCCTCAGACACAGCTCCCAGCCTTACTCACGGCCCTCCTCCGTCCCAGGCTTTCTTGAACCCCCCTCACCCAGATAGCTGCCCCAATCAGGCTCCAGTCCCCTGCTGCTGAGACAGCCACGGACCACGTTGAGGCAGAAACCCCGGCAGGGCAGAAGGGAGGGGACCCCTCGACACAGGGGGCAGCCGATCAGACGCATCAGAGCCCGGCTGCAGCCTTCAAACATGGGCACCTGGGGGCAGACAGCAGGCCTGTGTCCTCCACAAACACCATGGCCGTTCTCAGCCAAGCTTGGTGCTGGGCAAAGAGAGACGTCAGAGATCCCACCCCACATTCCCCAGGTTCTGTGAGGGGTGTGGATTTGAGTGCCTCAGGTTGACCCCATGTGGCAGTAGGTGAGACCACAAGACTGCCACAGATCTGAGGACGGAGGTTCCTAGGAGTCAAGTCACAGATGCTGCTTCGTGGTAGTATTAGAACTAGGGAGAGAGAGTCGAGGACAAGAGCGAGTCCATAATAGTTGGGGAGTGAGGAGGTGGGAGGTGAGGCTGGGAGGTCAGGAGAGGATGGGCCGTGAGAGAGACCTCACCAGGAACATGGCCTTTGGCAACAAAGGGGAGTCACTGACAGGTCCTGGAGGATCGGCGCGGGGGGGGCGTCAGTCCCCCAACCTAAGACTGCTATGGAGATGAGCAGGCCCCTGGAGAATGGTAGTGGGTATGAGTCATCACAGGACAGGAGAGGGTCAGAGGTGGTAGGAGACCAAGGATCATGACCCAGGGGAGGCTTCGCTCCAGCTGCCTCCTTCCTGATTTTCCCTGGAACGTCAGGGCCTGGAGGTAGACATGGGAAGGCCGGCCCCAGGCCTCTCCTGCCAGCTGGTGCCTGACTCTTCTCTCCCACTTCCACCTCTCCCTCCCGGGCCCTGCCCACTTTCAGGCTCCCTTTGACCTTGAGCGCTTCGAGGACCACATTTCTTCCAGTCTCCAGGCCCTGGACAAAGGCCCGGGCAGCCACCAGGGTCCGAGTTATCTGAGGGAAGGCAAAGAAGTGAGAAATACCACAAGGCTGTCATGGGTCAATCGGGACTGGGGCCGAGAGACTGTACCAAGGGGACAAGCGGGAGGGATCAGATCTGTGGGGTTAGCTTGCGGTGGCAGAGTGTCAGGTGGTACAGAGAGGTAGGTTTCAGAGGCCCACGGGGATTAGAGTCCAGAAAAGTCAAGGGAACTGGACTTGGGAAGAGATGGAAGGATTGTGTTGAATGGGGCTGGGAGATTGAGAGACTGCATCAGAACTGACACTGAACTTGAAGTCAGAAGGCCGGGTGTGAGACCCTACTCCCTGGGAGCCTTTGCTTTCTCCTCTACTACTACTACTGCCTGCCTCACAGAGTTACGACGGCAAATGCCATGCTCTGGATGAAAATGCCTCTCGGACACGAATTCCTGTGTAGTTGAAGTAGAGGAAGTGTGATGCTGAGATAGGGAGAAGCTGGCAGCAAGGTGGCTGGGGGCCAGGGAATGCGTGAAACGAGGGCACAGAATGGGATGGAAGGCAACCACTTAAGAGAGAGCAGAGAGCACTGAGTCAGGCAGAGGTGGTCGAGGCTCTAGAGGGGTCACCGGGCCAGAGATGGCTCAGTGGAGGATCCAGGTCAGAGGTGACTGGGGCCCCCTGACTTGGAGGTGCGTAGCGCACAGTCAGAAGTCGCGGAAGCTCAGGCTTCAGATCCCTCACCTGCAGGCGGAGGCGGCGGGGTGAGTCCCCGAAGGGCTGCAGAGAGCCATCGGCAGACGAGGCGAGGCGCGAGAGGCAGAGCAGGTAGTCCGGGGGGAAGCTGTACTGTGGGTGCAGCAGAGGGAACACCCTCTCCAGGAGCTGCGCCCAGAAATCCGCCAAGATGTCATCCAACCCCTCACCAGACTCCCCATAGAAGTCCCGCAGCCGAGAGAACAGGCCATTGAACATGAGGGCGTGCTGGGCATACAGACGGCCGTAGGAGTGGGAGAAGAGCTGGGTCAGGGAGTGCTGGGCTACCGAGAGCATCTCCAGAAAAAACTCTGTGGCGATTGCAGGGAACCGGTGCGAGGTGGGGCGAGGCCAGAGGAGGGCAGAAAAGGGAACAGGCAGAGGCAGGAGCAGGCGGGTGGGGGGGAGAAAAGACAAGTGAGTCAGAAACGGAGCAATTCCAGAGACCCGGGCAGACTGGGACAGGAAGGGCAGGGGCCGGAGACAGTGGGTGGGGGTGAGGGCTAAGCCAGGGCTGGGAGGGGATGGAGCAACGAGTGGGGACAGGAAGCTCTCAGGGGTCATAAGCACGCAGAGGTGTGAAGCCGGTCCACACACCCGGGGCCTCACCATCAAATTTTCTGTGCCGGGCAGCCAGTGTGTGGACCAGGAAGGAGCCGCTGTCCTCCACCAGGCCTCGGAAGGTGGCCTCAGTCTCCCTGATCAGTCTCTGCTCTGTCTCGCTGGAACAGCAGGTGTACTCCTGGGGACAGACCCGGAGGTGCTCACCTGGACAGAGGAGATGTGGAGGAAGAGTGGGACATGACCTCGAGAAATTCCTTCCCTCGCCTGCCTATCTCTAGGGGGTACCCTGTCTCTTCCACCTGTCTGGTCTCTCTTCTATTGTCTGCTTCTCATCCCCCCTGACCCTATCCCTTCCTTATTGTCTCCTCAGCCATCCCAAGTCTACTCCCTTGAGGCAGGGGATCATCTATTTGACAGCCACCCTCAGGGCCAAATTAGTGGTCAGAGTGTCCTCGGTGACTCTCCCCAACAGCCCACACCCCAGGCCTCCAGGGACTTGCAAGACAGTGTCCATGGGATGAAAAATGGGGTTGGGAGGGGTGGGGTTACTTGGTGAGCAAGAAAGTACTATCATAGGAGGGGCTCACAGAAGTAGCGAGGAGAACAAGGCTGTGAAGAAAGAAACATACAAGGGGGTGCTAATTACAAGGAGGGGATTCCTGGGATGGAGGTGGAGTAAGAGAGAGCTCTTCTGTGCACAGAACGCTTATTGTGATCCTGGTAAGGAAGTTACAGGAGGAGGAGAGACATTACTGTGGGATGAAAAGATTATTACAACGGTCACTCTGAAAGGGAAGAGAGTTATTGTGAGATGGGGAGGACCCGCCCCCGCCCCCCACCCCCAATTCTCTAGTCTTCCTCTTTCTCCTCACCTGAGATCAGAGCGGGAGGGATTAGGTTTAAGCTATATCCCCGGGCCCCCAGCACCTGCCGGGTCTCTGCACAACTCCGGGTGACCTTTGCCTCACTCCCGGGTCCAGGGCCAGGACCGGGACACAGAGGCAGCAGCAGAAGCAGGAGCGGTCGCAGCGCGGACATAGCTGCAGCCGTCCTGGGACAGCAAAGTGGCTCCTGAGGAGGAAAGAAGAGCCGCCCAAACTCAGGATTTTGGTTCTCGGCGGCGGGACCGCTCCGCGGGCCAGAGAAAGAGCGCGACCCCAGAAAACTGAACGCCGAGCACGATTGCCGGACCAGGCGGCATCTGGCGAGACAATGGGAGCGGGGAGCCGGACAGGGGGCGGTGCCCGAGGCGGAGCCCACCAATGACAGCACGGAGCCGGCCTCAGGGGCGGGGTCGAGGGAGAAATTAAGCCAATGTAGCGGGGAGGCTCGGTAGGGGGCGGGGCTCGACCGCAAGAGGGAGGCTGGCGAGGTGGGGGCGTGGTCTCTCTCGGGGGCGTGGCTATCCGGCTCGAAAGGCGGGGCCTGGGTGGAACCCGGCCCAGGGCAGTTGAGAAGCCCGATCGAAGAGGCTACCACTCGTCTAGCCCGAGACTCGCCCAACGGAGGGAGAACCTGGAGGCAGAGGG